>NC_135499.1:201380480-201608292 GCF_052857255.1 Amblyomma americanum | reverse complement strand
GGGGAGGGAGGCAAGGGAGAGCCGTCCATGAAAGTTCGCAAAAAGAACACGAATGCCTCACATGGAAGGTATACACGCTTATTGCTTCAGTAATGACGTATCTTTTATTAATATAACAGGAACGCAAGTTTGCGGAAGGCAGTGTAGGGCGGAGATCTGCGTCTAAGTCAACAACTGCTTGTTCAAATAGAGCTGTCAAGCAGCTGACGTTACCGTTGATGTCTGGTTCTTTCCTAATTTTTCTTTTTCTCTTTTTTTTTTGCTGGGAGCATCGTGCCACTTGGAAATCCGTCATATTTCTTCCGACGACAAAGGGGATCATAGTTCTCTAAGTTCCCTAACATCACCATTGCGTCGTCCTGTCGTTTTGCAGTTAATGTAGTTTTCCTGTAACTTTCGGACAACCAAGAAAATATGACGTTATGGCTGCCGCAGAATGTAGTCTCATTGCTATACGACGAATTTACTAATAAGAATTATTGACTGCTGTTAGGTGCAATATATATCGCGTATGCGCTTCGGCAATTTCTGCGAATAACCGAAGCCAATTGAGAAAATAAACAAAGAAAAACAGCATTCTGCGTACTGAAGCAAATAGCTGGTTGAAACAAACCCATCGGAATAGTCTGGTTAATTTTTTTTTCTCTTAGACCAATGCTCTCAGGCACCTGTCTGACTGTGGCTTTATTCACGTTCGCATTCTCAGCACTCCTGTTCCTTCCAGAAATCGTTTTATCGTTTTATGGGGCTTAACGTCACAAAGTGACCCGGTCTTTGAGATACGCCGCAGTGAGGGCTCTGGATAATTTCGACGATCACCTGGGATTCTTTAACGTGCGTTAACAACGCACAGTACACGGTCCTCTAGCATTTCGCCTCCATCGAAATGCGACCGCCGCGGGCGGGATCGAACCCACGTCTCTGGTGTTCGATCCCGTTAGACAGGACAGGCAGTACAAACGCTCACCTAGCGTTTGTCCTCTGCTAAGTCCTATCTAATTCTGCGCTAAAAATGCATTCGGTTTACTAAGACCAACTAGTCCGTCTGCCTACTACAACAAGGCTACATTCTTCGCCCGTGATTACGGACAAGCACCACGGATTAAAGGAACACTGACTACTGCACCTCACTGAAACTGCCAACCTCTCCCGCATGCCGTTCGCCATATCTTGCTTCATCATAGCTCTCATCGAAAAGACATAAGTCCTCAAAAAGCATACGCGTTGCTGGGAATCCCAGCCCTACGCACTTGCTTATCCCGGCGGGAGTGGTTGGCCCCGCCGCCCGTACCGGTGCACCACTTTTTCAGCGCTCTGGCAGCACGCGTTCAACAGGTGATCGAAGCTAAGGGACCCGAACCGTCTCTTGACCTACCAGACTAGTCTTTCACAAAGAATTCCCTGGATGAGGGGCCTAATTATTTTAATTAGACATATTTCTCTCTCTGTTGTACTCAATCCCGCAAAGAGAACAAGAGCCTTCGTTTTTGCTTTTATTCAGGAAAATTGCTATTTCATTTATTTTGTACCTTTACTAGTCGTCGCGAATATCCATTGCCCTTCAGCTATATATGCACGGCAGCCAAGACGGCGCGGTGTTGCGATAACCTCCGGTTGTTGATTTAGGAAATCGGGCCGTCGAAGCGGCGGCTACTTTTGGAATAGCTCAGCCGGGAGTCTTGCGGGACAGTCTGCCCCCTGATGACGCATTTCAACGATTGACTGTGCGCCATTCGATCCTGGGGTCGAAATTGGGTGTGCACAGACGGAAAAGCTTGGTTTCTGTCCGCGCCAGACGATCGAGGCAGCCACCGATGGGGGTAGTACGGAGGCGGGGGTGGGGGTAGAAAGAGAGAGAGAGAGAGAGAGTGGGAGGGTGGGGGTTACACACTATTCATAGCCAACCCGCTGTGTGGTGCGCGTCATTAATCTCGGCCCGCCTGCATTCACTAAAGGTTAACTGCTACCGACCCGCGCCGTGGCCGCCACGGTTTTAGCATCTCTGCGCCGCTGTTTTCCGTTGAGCCTCCCTTGTGTTCGTCGTTACGCGCGTTGCGACTCGGAAAGCTAATGTGAACTCGCACGGATTCAGTTACGCTTTCCACCCACGCTGACGAATACACAGTGTAACGAAATACGTGCGCACTGCCCCAGTGGCTTGTTGCCTCGATCTAAAGTAAGAGTACGGCTGCGCAGCAGAGACCGAATGACCGGGTTCAAAAAGCGGATTGTAAGAAGCGCCGATTCGAGATCATTGTGATTACTTTGGCCGTTGTGATTAAATGTGCTCTCGCTATCGTAGGATGGTCAATCACTAATAGCCTTAAGTGCGGCCAGTCCCGAACGGACCTTAGATGCCAAAATCATTGTGAATCCGGGATCCGCGTCTCTTTTCTTTTCCTTTTATTTGTGATGTACGCATAAAGCATAAAGGGTAGTGGAGGAGGTTAGCAGGAAACGACAGAAATAATGGTAGGCATACGTGCCAGTTTTATGCCAGTAAATGTACAGTGAATGGCAAAAGGCACAAGCTGGAGTGTAGTTCCAGTGCCACCTTGCCTCTCGCAGAAGCCGGGAACACACAGTTAACGCAGCATGGCAAGTCCGTATGAGGTGCCTCACATATCACTCTCGGAAACAGGCGCTGCCCAATAGGGGCACCTTTCGGTCGTAGCTATATTATAGTGCTTGATACCGCTTGGCTATGATTGCCATTAAGAAATGAGCTGTGCGCTGCGGTGAAAGTTTCCCGCATGACCTTCACGGCCAACTACCTGCAGTGTCTCGTGATTCCACGGGCAGTGCGTCAAGCCGGGATAGCTGCCCTACGCTGTTTCGGCGTACATATGTTTTTGTTTATGTTCCTTCGTCGTACAATCATGGCAGTGCGTTTCTTCTGCTAAAAGTGCTCCTCAATCCTCTATATGCAGCGAATTTGGCCGTGATTCGCAAACCGGAGGAGAAGAAACGCGCCTTGTCCACCGTGGTTCACCATCAGTCGTGCGCAGATCAATCCCGGAGCGCTTTTGCGTATATCTATAAGTTTTGTGAGCACGTCCGCTGACCACTGGAGTACTCAAGTGCGATCATCCGTGTTTCTGAACAAAGAATAACGGTTATTTCTCTTAGATATTACTTTGCAAGTATAAAAGTCGGGATGTCAGCGTATCAACTGCTGTATCAACGCTCAGCTTCGTGGAGCTTACCGAAATTTTGGTTGGAAGCGCTCATTTTGCCAGCGAGATATATTGGCTGGAAAGACGACAACGGCTTGGTAAAGGGACGGCGTTAATGCGGTAAGTCAGGACGAGCACGAATATTAGCAGTTCACAACCTATACAGATGCTTTCTGAACGCGGAAACGAGGAGAAAGGTGAATTTCGTCGCTGCCTGGAAGTGCGTACGGGCTCCGAGAGGTGCACAAGACAGTACAGGTCGCACAAGTTAGTACAGAGCACAGTGTTAAATTTCTTAAGTTTGTATCTGCATGTTTTTTGTTTTGTATCTGCATGTTTTTTTCGTATTTTTTTGTTGTGTTCTGAAAACTTGTGTTGGTACCTGTTCGTCCCTAGCTGCAGTGCTATGCTGAATGCTTGTAAATATTTTTGGCTGGTAATGACCAAGCGCATCGCTAAAGACTTATCAGCGCGATAAGAAACAGAATCACTTATTTCAGTACTGGCATGGCTTCTGCTGCGTACATGTGTTGCGCACGTGTTGTCTGGGAAAGCTGTACCAGCTACGTCATCAGCGTATAGATAAATCAACTTCAACACCACGTGCTGAATATCAACAGCTCGTAGAAAAAATGCACCAGAGAGTAGCACAATGCGAGCTTTATATTATTTTGTCGTCAGTGCCTTTAATTAGCAGACTATAATGGTAGGAGTGCTAGGCCATGGGAAGCAGAGATCATGTTTTCAAGCGCGCGTGGGCATGTTCGTTGCACACGGTGTGGGAAGTAAAAGGCGCAGGAAGAAAAAGTTTAAAATCAGGGTAATTCAAGATTGCGGAAGTTAATAAGATTAGCACGATATTAGTCTAAATTCGGGGCGCATACACCGTTCAGGAAACATAAATCTCGTATTTTCGTTTTGCAAAACCCAAGCACTGGCTAAACGCAGGCGGGTGTGCATCGAACAGGACCGGGATTAAATTTAGCAGCAATGGAAGGGACGTTTTATCAGCACCCGCCTTGTCGTTGATAAAAGAAACGTCGGTGTATCTTTAGTCCTCATCCCACGAAGGCGCAGTTTAGCGACGCAAACAAGGTATGCGAGGCCAGCGTCAGCCCTGCCCGTCCTCATCGCTTTTAGTAGACGCGCAAAGCGAACCTGATACAGTTACTCGCTATGCGCAGCTATTTCCCACATAGTGGTTACATCTAAGTCCCGGAAAAAGTACCGCACTGTGTTTAGCACTTTTGTCGGCTTACGTGGGCTGAGCTGCGCACGATTTTGTATCCATTCGCCACCCACCCAGCCTCGGCCCGCTCGTGTTCCTCATTCTTCTGTTCACTCACAGTGACGCCGTGTACTCCCACGTTGCGAAATCTCATTACCCGTGTCGCTTAAAGCGTGCAGTGTTACAGAGCCCTAAAGTGCCGCCCGCTGCTTGGAAGACGAGTTCGCGAGGCTGTTCCTATACGCAACTGTACGGTTTATATATGGGCTGGCTGTCGCATACTAATCTCTCCTGAGTGGGCAGCGAACAGATATCTACCCATAGAAAAGCGCTATTCTCAAACGAAATTGCGCGCAGTGACAACGTCTGCGATCGAAGCTTCCGGTCAGCGTTACCAAGTGACGCAAGCGACAGCTTTTAGCCTCGCCGGAGGACGCCGGTTACAATGCAGATCCGAACGTTTTCGAAACTTCTTTCCTACGCCGACTGGTCATGGGAAGACGAGAGGGTTGGGACGCCACCGTAACTCCAGCGCCGACATCTTGTCAAACGCTGGATACCGTATGCTTGCTGGGGTGAACAGCGCAAAAGTGTGGCCTAGTTGTTGGTTCAAAACGAACAACCACATTGATTTAACACGCAAGAACTCAACAGGAACACTAAAAATTTAGGACGAATGACACAGACAAGAAGTCGCGATTCATGTTGTCTGTGTTGTTCGTTCGTCCTAAGTTCAGAAGCGTAGAAGCGTAGTGTAGTATTTCTTTTTGTCGCCTGAGGGGACTCATAGAGAGGCACATTCTCGTTGTGCAAAACTTGGATTCTCACGTTTTGTCCAACTTATTAGGTGCATGCAGAAAAGAGCACATCTACGCCATATCTGCTGCCTACTTGCTTGAAACGGTGGGACATTTGGCGAATGTACGGCTGGACGACAAATTTCTTTGCGTCATAATTTTCAGAAACGCCTGGGAAGTGGAGCGGAAAAGAGGAAAAAACAAAAAGGTTCCGGATAAAACATGACTTGTGGTTTGTGCCTTGTGCTTAAGGAGTTGACTATGAAGTGCCTTTCAGCTGCGGGAGGTCAAACAGGAAGGTGCTTGAATGCCCACCTGCGAGACCACGACACTTCCTTAAAAACGGCTCTGTCCTCAAATCTAGCTTTGAATTGGAGGGATTGTCGGCATAACAACCAACCTAATCCTTCTTTAAAAAATCGTTCCCCCCCCCCCTCCCGCTTTTTTTAATGAAGCAAGGGCCCTGTACAAACACAATGGTAAGTTGACAAGATAAATCAGTGAAATGTTTCTTATCCACAAAAAGCATGACTCGTGCGTAAGCACCCCCTCTGTATGCGTCCACGATTGTGAATTAAAATTCATGTGATTGAAGTATCAGTATGTCTTTTGGTGTTGCACATGCGCTCCTGGTTGAGAAAAAAAAGTTTATTTTTGTGTGTTTCTTTCTAATGAAACCGCACTTGTTAGTCAGCGCCGGTCCTGTCTGCTTCCTCTGTCCCTTGTCTCTGTGCTGTTATTCACAGTCAGTATTTACCAACTAGCTGAACTCCCCGCCTTACTGAAGTTTACTTCTTGTACACTGAGCCGTGTTCGGTGTGTTAATACCAGTCTATTTGACAACCAGGCCGCCTTGGCGTCGCTAATTGCTTTGTGCGAGTTCAAGGCACAGCTAGCCTCTTGGCATGCAAGACATGGGCTGTGCCCGGTTGAGGTTCAGATGATGTGTGGTCGTCTGCTTCCATCAGAAGGCTATAACCATAGGATGTGTGCCGGATTGGTTGTGACATCATTTTTGCAGAGACTGCCTCTGGGTTGTATGCGAGCATTACGAGCATCATGTTCAGCGTTTCTCGAGTGGAGTGATGTAGTGAACAGGCGTGCAGATTTCCTATGGTACTCGTCCCACCCTTGGTTGCCTAAAAAGAAGAAACCAGCATGCCCTAAAGGGAAGCTACCGGTGTTGGGCGATCGGCGAGTCCCAGAGAAATTCCAGAAAGGGCTGAAGTTAGGACCAAAGTTCTGCGTCTAGCCACCATGATCTCAGGAGAATCAGTGCAAAAAAAAAACAACAACGGACAAGAAACAAGGAGGACGACACGGACAGAAGCGCTTGACAAAGAGGAAAAACTGTCCCTAGGAAAGTCCATCTCGTGTCACGTCGGGCAAGAGGAGCGGCCTAGGTGCGTTTTTGAATATATAGGTGCTCTGAAAGCGGTTGAGGGCATGCTTGTTTTATAAAAATGGTACTTTGCACCGTTTTTTAATAACCTAAAGTCTTAAAAATTGAGGGTGGCTGTTTCTGACAACGTGTTTTTTTTGTTATTCTGCTGGAGAAATTGTTTTATGAGGAAGCCAGGGAAGCCATCACAAAAACTTCAGACCATTTCCTATCAATGTAAACAGGCAAAAGCGTGAAGTCTTGCTGTTACTGGGAGAATTAAGTCTAGAGACTTTATATTCTTTTGTTGAGAATGCAAAAGAAAGCTGTCTGGAAGTGTTGTTTTTTTCTTGTGAAACCCATAAGCCTGATGTTTCATTCCGCTGCATCGTTGCGAAGCGAGCCACGTGGCAATATGAAGTTTCAAATTTTTTTACAGAAAAGCTTTACTTCGCTAACGATTGCTGACCCGTTTCTCATGTCCGATTTCCTGGCTGTGGTTGACTATTTGAAGTGTCATTATCCTGGCATGTCCGGCACGTTCAGTATAGATGTTCAGGATTTATTTTACTCCTGTACAATAGCCTTCTGCGATTTGTTAGCATATGTATAAAAGATGACAATGATGAAGAAGGAATCATTTAAAAATGCCGAATCTCTGTTGGTGCCTTTCTGGAGCTTTTGTCGTTTCTTCTTAACTCCACTTTTGTTCAGTGGGAAAGAAAATTGTACACTAAAAAAAAAAAGAGGGTGGTCATTAGTTCAAAAGTGGCTCTGGTACTAGGTAGCATTTTTCTCAGTTATGTAGATAATGCTATTGAAATTATTTTACAGGGCTCGTACAAAACGCATATTCATATATATGGAAGATTATTTTGTTTTTGTTGAGCACGGTGACCTCAACAGGCAGGTTGATGACGTGTTACAGGTTTTTTACGATAGTGGACAAGATTTAACTTTCACCAGTGACCACCCTCAACACCCCCCCCCCCCTCATGGTAATGAGCTACAGCATTTAGACATAAGATCGGTACAAAAGCCGGGTCACTTGTGCTGGTCCTTTCGACAGAGATCTGAAAAGCCCTTGCTTAGTTTCTATTCCGCGCATTGATGTCAAATGTGGTATTTCAGTTTCTTGCCTAGGTGCAGCCACTTCGATGTCATGCGTACATGCTGTCAGTGAAAGTTTTAATCAGCAGGTTCAGAGGCTAAGGACAGCAGGGTTTCCGGATGATGTCATAGTACATGCATGCAGTCATCATCATGACTACGTCCGCTGCAAGGCAAAGGCCTCTCCCATGTCTCTCCAATTAACCATGTCCTTTGCCAGCTGCGCCCTCCCTATGCCTGCAAACTTCTTAATCTCATCGGCCCACCTAACCATCTGTTACCCCCTGCTACGCTTGCCTTCTCTTGGAATTCACTCCGTTACCTTGAAGGACCAGTGCTTATCTTGCCTTCGCATTACATGCCCTACCAAAGCCCATTTCTTCCTCTTGATTTCGACTAGGATGTCATTAAGACTAGAATGCAGTAAGATACCAAAAAAAGGTCAAATCATGTGGTGGGCTAGAGCCACCGGAGTTTTCTAAAAAGATGAAAATGAGAAAAAAAATTTGCCGTCCTGCCGTACATTCACAAAATGTCCCATCGTTCGAAGCAAGTAGGCAGCATATATGGCGTAGATGTACTCTTTTCTGCACCTAATGAGTTAGAAAAAAATTGCGCCTAGTTGATAGAAGCGCCAGGGAAGTGGAGCGTATAAGAGGAAAAATAAAAATGTGCCAAATAAAGCATGACAAGGTTTGTGCCTGGTGCTGACCCAGTTGTGTATGAAGTGTCTTTCACCTGCGTGAAGCCCTATGTAGGTCAAACAGGAAGGCGCTTGAATGCCCGCCTACAAGTCACGACACTTCTTTGAAAGGGGCTCCGTCCTCAAATCGCATTGCAGGGATTGCCTGCATAACAATCAAACTAACCCTTCAGGAAAAGTGCGATGTCAGTGCACGTTAAAGAACTCCAGGTGGTCGAAATTTCGAGAGCCCTTCACTACGGCGTCCCCCATAGCCTGAGTTGCTTTGGGACATTAAACACCCACAAACCAAAAACCTTCTGAGAAGAAAAATATCGTGTGCACCCCTCTTTAATGAAGCCGGGGTCCCGTACAAACACAAAGATAAGTTAACAAGGGAAATCAGTGAAACGTTTCATATCCACAAAAACCATGACTTGTGTGTAAGCAACCCCCTGTATGCTTCACGATTGTGAACTAAAATATCTAGATTCATGTGAGTGAGGTATCATGTATTTTTGTGTTGCACATGCGGTCCTGGTTGTGAAAAATGAGTATATTTTTGTGTTTCTTTATCATAAAACCGCAGTTGTTAGTCATCGTCGGTCATGTCTGCTTCCTCTGTCTGTTTTCTCTGCGCTGTTATTCACAGTCAGTATTACCAACTAGCTCATCTCGCTGCCTTACTACGGCCGTCGTCTTGAGCTGACACTAGCCTAAGTTGTGAAAGCCACGTATAAGATAAGTTGATTCTAGCCACTCACGTGCCGGTTTCATTTGCTTCCGTTAAGAAATGCATGCTGGAAATGAATTCTAAACAATCTACTCTTTTAACAGCCAGCCTCAGATGGTCACGGCAGGCAATTTTCGTCACATGTAGCCCCTGTGTAAAAACGCAGTGGAGCGCAACAGTAGCATTTGGCAAATAAATTCCTGCACTTTGGCCTTCGTTAACCCCGACGAACAGGAAGAATTAATTTATAAATAATTTAAAATCGCGCAGAAAAAAAATGCTGAAATTTGCAAAACTCTACATGAAGAAAGGACCCGAAAGGGGGATCTTGAGGTGTAAAAGTATAGAATATTTGGTTTACGGCATGCAACACCCTTGTTTCCTGTTTTCCCGGCACATCACTACTTGGCCTTGCTGCAAATGTGATCGCGAAGCGTATGGAACATAAGCACGAGAATTAGTTACCCTTTTTTTCATTTTTTTTCTTCCGCGTAACCAAGAATCCCGATGAAGTAAGAGCGAGAGCGGAGCCAGTTCATGGCTGTCGCATACAAAGCCCCAGTGATATCGATAGCTTGACGCATCAATGCACCCAGCTGCTCTTCTCTGTACGCCAACCTTTAACGTTGAAGTAATTCAATCCGTTTAAATATAGCCTGATTACACCCCTTCAATTATCCTCAGGCTGTACTTGGACAAGTGAGAAAGCTCAGCGTGCAGATGACGCTAAAGAATTGCTCCATCGTTTACTCAATAACGAATTTGTTTCACAAAGCACGCTTTCGAATTAGAATGTTACAATCACCGCAAGTAAATCCTGCATGCGAAGCGAATTTCCATGCAATCTTCCTGCCTACCATAGTTCTTTTGTCAAAAGAAACATATTATCTCTTTCTCGCTACTGTGTTTATTTTCTTTCGTGTCGACTCGCGCGCTGAGATTTCTGCACAAAGCAACGATTTGTTGCCGTAACCGCTTTGGCAACACATTTCCTTTCTTTTTTCTTCCTCTCTTTCCCTGTTTAAGCATCGCGCTGGTGTGTCCGATGAACGGGCTGAAAGGCGAACGATAAGCAGGGAGAATTGCGGAGGACACATAATTGTTTTCCCAGGGGGGCTCTGCAAGGCGTTTCGAAAGCACGCGGACTTCGGGGAAATCTCGAAGGCCCGATGGGGCCTTCCAGTTCGGTTAGCTGTGATGAGGGCGAAAACACTGGCAAGGCGCCGACTTAGCAGTCCTTCAGAGCAGCTGCTGTCGCATAATTTTCGTTACACTCAGCCTGCACTCTTCGGCGCCGACTCAGATTTTGCTGCACAGTTTTTTATCTTCTCTGTCTCTTATTACTTGCTTGGCTCTGCCTACTTTGGGTTTCGTCTTGGTTGTGTAACGATAATAATTGCAGTCATCGCCTAAAAATATGTACAACTCGTCTAAGCCTTACTGTAGCCAGAATCGTCCTTGTGTAATTCTGCTCTGATAATAATGAGGGACCAATTTCGCCAAATCAGTCGCATATAAAGCTGAAAAAAAATCACTGGTTGTGTACTCTATTCTTTCTTTTTTTTTATTGACGACTATTTCGACACATATCTTGAACTGACTAAAGTATAGACCACGGAAACCATCACGAAGTCTTTGTCATATGTTTACTTCATTGCTAATATTTCTGTTATAAATATGACTTTTATACTGCTTTAATACATATATGCCTAACGTCCTACATGTAGGACACCGCTCTCTTGCGCAGTAACTCTGAAAGCTTATTGTATAAACAATAAAGACAAATAAGATTTGCGCATTGTCAAAGAAAAAGAAAACACCACGCGTGAAGGACAAATGTCGAATGTTTGAAGCTTTACCACACATAATAGGTAGCGCTTTTATCTAGTATCCTACATTGCAGAACGGCTCAAAAATCGGCGTTGAGAAAAATATTTCTACAACGAAAGACCGATTTTGAATTCTTAAGTGAAATAAACACTTAATATGCAAAATATATTTTAATTTTTTTTTTTAATTTCTAAGTTCGAGCATAAATGAGTTAGCGGAAGAGCTCCATGTTAAATGCTTCTGTCCGACCACTGGGACAAATATAATAGGGGACCTATATTTCTGTCGCCCTTTCGTATCATTTTTATGTCATGTTATTGATCATTATTTCTTTTTCATTTCCTTTTTTTGGCTGTTTACTGAAAAGACCTGCTCTTAAGTTCGGTAGCTCTCTGAACAAGGAAGAAAATGGCTTGAGGCCGCTTCTCATCTCAGGGTCGATTCCATGCCCGAGTCCCGTGTTTTGTAACCACAAAATATAGAGGTAGGCGTACAAATCGTGTTTAACTGAATATGCTGATCGCTTCCAATTACGTACCGCGTTCGACTCGAGCCACCCTTTTTCCGTGTTCACTTCCAGCGCCAGGCACCAGTCTTCAACATGTCCCTCCCATCAGGAGCTTCGTTCTTTTTCATGCGTTATTATTATTATTATTATTATTATTATTATTATTATTATTATTATTATTATTATTATTATTATTATTATTATTATTATTATTATTATTATTATTATTATTATTATTATTATTATTATTATTATTATTATTATTATTATTATTATTATTATGAACGACGTACGACCAGCAGTCCCTGAAAAGAGTATTAGTTCCAATACCCGAAAACAATTACGCCAGACATTGCGCATCCTGCCTCGCATGCTTCTTACGAAGCCGGCGAATGAATTTTAAAAAAAATCTGGAAATGTGTAGAAAGCTGAGGGAGTAAAAAAAAAGCGGCTAGTTTTTACACGCTGTAAGGTGGTGGCGTATGGGGAAAGTCTTATCCAGTGGTGAAAACTGCGGCAATTTGAGAAGTGTAAATATCGTTTGAAATACTTCAGAACGACTTCCGTTAAACAGAACAAAATATGAGTGATTATTAAAAGCAGCATGGGCAGATGAACGTTCAAATAGCTCACGGCCACCGTGTCACGGCGATAAAAGGAAACAGGGCCATCGGAAGGTTCGGTTTGATTTCATGGGGGTTAACGTCCCAAAGCGACTCAGGCTATGAGGGACACCGCAGTGAAGGGCCCCGGAAATTTCGACCACCAGCCATAGCGTTCACAAAAGTGTGCCCCGTGCTTCTTATGCCCCAGTTGTTGGTTAGGAACGTTTAAGGCATCAGTCATCCCGAAGCGTGGCGTTGATTTATTTAGCTGTGACCTAGTTTAAGGCACTAATCCGTTACATAAGCGTCGCGCAAACGCTTTAATTGAGCAGGCGGTGCGAAGCCGGTGCGCACGTGTGCGTTTTAGGTCATTTTGCTTTCTTCTAAGACGGGCTGCAAGGCTGGTTAACTAGCATTCCCCGCGGACATCCTATTAACCAAGGTAAGCCTAGAGCACCTGTACAGAGAACAGAGCCACCAGGGCAGGCGCATTGATGCGTCGCATAACTAGCGTCTTTCTTCGCCTCACTCTCTTACAAGTGCACGCTTCTTCGTCGCAGTGATTATTTTGTTCTGAATCCTTCTCTCCTGTTCGCTGTTGATTCCGAAAGGTCGCCGCAGTTGGTAGGTCAACTAGATTTGGGCGAATTATCCTGTTTTCGCAGGACTCACAAACACTGCCGGTTCTGCTTGGGCGCCAGCTGTAAGCTCTTTTAATACCCCTTAGCCACAGTCTGCAGCGAGTGAGTGAAGCACGAGCACTGACGTCACCACCAGGCCCGCAACCCAAGTCTAAACTTAAATGCTAAGTCACCAAGGCTTCGCTCAGATTGTTCACACGACACTGCACTTCACCTTCTGGAAAAGACAGGGAGACACGTGAGAGGTGCGCAACACAAGCGTTGACTCGCAAACCAACTTAACCAAAAACACTTAGCAAATATGTTCTTTTTGAAACGTAAAGCTAAAACCAACGAGTCAAAAAAAAAATTAAGGCACTTGGATAAAGCGCACATTTACAGTTAATCGCCAAAAAATCCTTTTTTTTTTCTTATAGAATCGCGCAGTTGTTTGCGTTGTCTATGCTTTACAAACCCGCCGAGCTGCCTGACTTGCATCCATCTTTCCTCTATATGTATACATCGTCATTTATTAAGGCCCTTTATTTTCCCGTTCCTTTGCCCGCTTCCCAGAACAGCAGGCTAGAGAAATCGGTCCCCTGCTGACAATTCTGTCTTTCCTGACCTATAATATCTCCTTTCTTTCTTTCACGGGTGGGTTTACTACCCCACCCGAACCCCCCTATAGCAGACTGTGCACTTTGGAGCCCTGCTTCGGAGCTGAGGTCAGTATCTAAGGGGTTTATTTTGCACGCTGTCACAAACGAATTGGGAAAAGGTCGACTCACTAAGATGGACCGGTAAGCAAAACTGTGAGGGCAAAACCAGTGCTGGCGCCCTGAACCCCTGGATATAGTTGTACCGCTACACACACAGGTGAGCCGGTCACTTAGCAGAACATCAGCTGAGGAAATCTTTCCCTATCTTGGGCCAACGTACAAATGCGCTATACAGTTGCTTATCCGCATGCAAGGTATTCATTATGTCTGACTGTACTGTTCAGAGTATGTTTTCTATCAGTTTTAAAGGATGGCTTTTGAACTTTACGCCCCTGAAACGCGCAGACGAATTCGCTAAAGTACGTGAGAAATTAGGTTAAATTCTGCAAGAATTTTACATCTTTTTCTGCTCCACATCACAAACACCTGGTGCTGTGCCACTAAATGAACATTTCGGTAAAACACTGGAGCATTTGGCAGGATTAACTTCCTGACATAGCTCCTGACCATTACGGTTCCGGGCAAGCTTAGTGCTTTAATTCAAGCAAGCCGCTGTATGCAGCTTAATTATGTGCGCTTACTTTGAGTAGCTGTATTCCTCCTCACAGGTATAGCATGTAATCTGTTTTGCGTGCACAGCACTATGTGTCGGGCCTGTGATCTGACATGTTTCTTCCTTTTTTCGTTTCAACAGCCGAATTGCCAGAGCAATTCAGGATGGGAGGAGTAGGCACACTTGAATAATTCCTGGAGATATTTGCCTGGTAGTCTACCGGACAGGCTGCTCCGGATGAGGGTGAAACAAGACATGAAACGAAACATACGCGCACAAAAGCTCTCGCCCACTCATAAACAATCACACGATTTGAATGCGGTGAACCAAAGAGGCATCGAAGCACGGTCCCCAAGCAATCTATGGAGCGTGAGGGAACGCCCCCTGTAGGGGGTACCCACCAACGCGTCCGCGCAGAAACGTGCCGACCCGCATCCCTCGCTAGGAGGCGCTTGAAAAGAAAAATCGCATCCGTGACGCGAAATTAATTTGTCGCTCCCGCAGCCCTCCCGAGCGACCATCACAGCGGGTGCACCTAATAAGGACGTCACGGACGCTTTTCAATGAAGTTATGCTTTTGGTTTCGAACAAAAGCGGTACAGATAATGGGTGCAGTGAAAAGAGTGGGGATTCCGATAAATCTCCCCGAAAGCAAACCCTGTCGGAGCCGACGCTCAACTCACGCTGTAGTGCTTACGCATATCACGAGCTCTATAGGCTTTCCGACTGAAGGACCGGCCAGCGTGTGATTTAGGAAAAAAATATGCGAAGAAAAAAGGACGGGTCATCGAAATAACGACACAAATAAAAAGTGCGAAGTAGGAAGTTGAGCAAGAGGAAGAGAACGGGGACGCATTCGTTCTGGCCGTATACGATGAAGGGGAGCACAAAAATAAAGTGGGGAGGAACGGGGGGGGAAAGAGGGAGAGAAGGAAGCGAAGACCCCTGATTCGTGAGCCTGCGGCCGGGAATGCCCGGGATATGCCCGGGCAAGCAGCGCGTCACCGTCGCCGGCCTCCGGGCTTTCCCTCCGCGCAGTCCCTCTCTCCCCCAGGTCTTCCCGCACTCTCCCTCCGGACTCGGACGGGTTATTGACCCCTTACGGCGGTGTGCCCTGCCGGTGACGCCTATACAGCGGGGGCCTTCTTTAAATGCACGCCCGAAAACGACGCTGCGCGGGGTGCAGTGTGCCGCTACCACGAAGCCCGCCCCGAATGTTCGCTTATTCTTTTTTTCTTTTCTTCTCGCTTCGTGCCCTTCGCTTCGCGGTATGGTTTTGGTTCGCGTTAATCAAAGCGCCCCGCAGTCGAGCGAGCCGGCACCTGGAGAGAAGAAGAGAAATAGAACGGCAGAAAGAGAGAGGATGAGGGAGCGAAAAAGAAGATGACAACAGACAGCTCCTGACAGATGAGCTAACCCGCAAGGCTGCAGTGCGTGCATTTTTTTCTTTACGTTCTGACGCGCACGTTTTGGCGCTCTACTTTGCCTTTTTTATTGTTATTATTTTTGTGAGCGGATTCCGGGGCCGTTGTTCGCGTGTGGCGGTCAGGTAACGCAGCGACAGAGCAACGTACCTGACCGATTGGCGCCGGCGGCGTTGCAGCTGGCGTCGCCTGTGAGCACGGTTCTTCGAACCCCATTCTCACCACGACCGCAACGTGTGCTGTTTCGAAAGGTCTGCGATGACACGACGTACAGCAGTGCGCAAAGCGCGCAAGGCTTGAGGGAGCATATTATGGTTGTCCGCGTCATGGCGCTGTCAATATGAGCAGGGTCTATGCGTGCCGGCCAGCGCGAAAGTGTCTTTACGTAAGCGAAACAATGGAAAAGGAAGGGAAAGATGTCGGCCTAAGCCAGCGCTCTAGCAGACTACCCCATCGAAGGGCTGAGCAGATAGAAATTAAGCGAGCTTCAGTGAGGCATAGCACATCTCGTCGTCTTTACTCAGAGGGTGTAAAGTCGATTAAATAACCTCGCAATAGCAATTCGCGCCAAGAGTGATTCCTTTTATGTGCAGTGTGGTTCCGTTTAGGACGACTCCAAAAGGCCATTCCGTTTTGTGATTAAGACCCGGACAAGCGGAGAGCATCATTTCGCTTAAAAAAGTAATGTTAGTAAAGCATAAGTAATGATCATCTCTCTGACGGAGAGAGTGAGATACATTCTAACGATTGCAGGACAGTCTGTCTGGAAGTCAATCTGGCATGAGAGTGAAGAAGCGTGAGGGTTAAGGAGCATGAGGGTGAAGAACAGTGAAACGTAAAGGAAAGAAAAGAAAAGATTAAATGAAAATCAAGCATACACAACAACTCGCGCACTCACACAGAGGGTCTTCAAAGGGTGTGTATCAAAGACGTGTCGCTAGGATGAGCTAGCAGGGATTTTGTCCCACGCGCAGCCGAAGCCGCATCACACCAGGGTCCAAGAACATGCTCCAGGCTTAGGGTGCCGTCCTGGCCAACGAGAGTACGTTCTTCAAGAAGTTGCGGCAGATTATGAACATGAAATAGAGGTGAGCGTGGGATCAAGCACTGGCTCGACTGCATTCGCCAGGCGTTTCTTGATTACGGAAACCAGGTTTCGATATCCCTCAAATAAAAGTGTACAGACGGTGCATTCTGCCGGTACTCAAATATGAGCTGGCACTTGGAGACGATCGAAAAAGCAACAAGGTATAGCGATCGGATGGGAATAAAAAAATATCGTATAGCAAGCGTAACGTCGCGACACACCAAACAAAATTAAGGCGAGTCGATATCCCACCTGTATTAAAGCGAAAAATTGAGCTTATGCACGACATATAACGCTCAGAACAAGTCACCGGTTGTCTGTCATGGTGACGGAATGGGCATTGGGAAAATGTGTTGAAGAGACACAGTCATTTTACTAAAGAGCACGACTTAAAGGTAGAAACACTACAAAAAGATAATGCAACCCCAATTAATACGTCCCTTTTCCCCTCTAAGAGTTACCCAAGCACACATCCTTCGCGAAATTCAAAAGACGCCCACAATACTCCTGCTCGACTTTTTCTTTTTCCGGGATCAAGAGCAATGAAAAATCCGAAGTGGAGATATAGTTAGGAAATCTGATCGGATAGGGTTTCCGCAGCTGCCATTTGGTAGAGGTAACTGTAAATAATGGAGAGGGGTCTTTGTACTTCAGGGTGCTCGACTCGTCTCATAAAGAGTATGATGAGTTGTGAAATACTCGCTCGGAGCTTTCCATGAATCGAGAGACTTATCTCATATGGGGCAAGTGACGTTGGCAGGAAAATTACGAAAGAGCTGACCTCTTTCCCTTCCTCTGGGTTCTGCGTAACCTATCACGTCTTCGCTGCAGGGTCGTTGCAGGAAAGAGAAAGCCGACGTGCAACCTTTCGCCACGCGTCTGATCGCTGCGGTCATTCACAAGAGTGACGCCAGCGCACGAGACCTTCACGTAGAGAATCACCCCTCTGAGTTGAGTGAAGAGAGACGAACAACCTCGAAATGGAGAAGTTGTAAACTGGTCGTCATGCTCTGCCGCGTAGTTATAAGTGCACGAACTTCCATGCTTAATCTTACGGTCTACAATACGTATTTGGGTTGCACACACGCTCACAAAAAGGAATGCTGAAAAATCAGTCAATTCAATCTACGCGCGACGACAGTAAAGCAAAATGAGGAGGAGGAGAAGAAAAAACTTTTATTTAACCAATCGTATATTGGTTTCGCCCTCCCCTTCGGGTATTTTCATAAGTCCAGGACTCAGTTGGATGTCGCTACGGCTCGTTGTAGAACGGCTCGCTGTCAAAACATACCCGTACTGCATAGGTCTTTTTTTAACTTTTAAATGTTTCTGAACATTCAGTGTTTTAAATGTTTGTTTTCTTCCACAATGCGTTTTAGGCACCTAATTATGTTCTTGGCTTTAATCATTCTTAACATTTAGAATGCCACTCGCCATTTGTAACAAAAAAAAATCATTTTCCCAATTATTAAAAATAATGCAGAAAATTTTGCACAGAGTGACACAGTGGTTGGAAGTTGTGACATCAAAACATCAGTATTTGTCAAACAATCATTCGAGGGATCATGGAATCACATATATTATTTCGAATTTCCACGTGATGCTATACAAATGTAGAAGTAAAACATATTTTATAACCGCTGATAAAACCTGCCTATATGACCGCTGCAAAGGACGGGAAACTAAGTTCACGGTTTTAAACTATTTTATTTATTTCGTGCACTGACTGACAAAATCATCCCACACTACTTAAACGAGTAACCTGCCCTCTAGAGCACTCCCTTTCAAAAAAGCGGATGCGTAAGAGGACAGCTTTATTCCCTTTTTATTCCTTTCTCTTTAGAGTGCAGCAAGGACATGAAGGACTGGCTGCTAGCTGTGGCACAATCTCTAAAAAAACTGCCAGTTCGCATTGTACACAATTATGTACGCGGCGTGTGAACACGTTAAGGATCAAACGCCTATTGCACGTCTAAGCGATTGAGAGGTGCACGTTGTCTAATAACAAGAGCCACGACAACA
Organism: Amblyomma americanum; assembly: GCF_052857255.1. NCBI lineage: Eukaryota > Metazoa > Arthropoda > Arachnida > Ixodida > Ixodidae > Amblyomma > Amblyomma americanum. The sequence goes on along the minus strand of NC_135499.1, from coordinate 201,589,817 downwards.
TCTGCTACGTTAAGGGGACACTGACGATGAAATGAAGTTGACCTGTACATATAGATTACGGCATCACAATGATAAAGGCGTTTCTTTCACTGAAAACAGAGCTTACATGGGCTTGAAGATTTCAAAAAGTGGAACAGAGGTGTCGCCACCTGGGGCCATTTTTCGCGAGAGAGCTGCGATGCGTGAAGACAGTTTTTGTCGCAGATCTCTGAGGCTAGGCAACAACGTCATTCACCTCCCAACGATGATCACGGAGTCATTTTTGAGATGTACGTCACGAGTTTGCATCAAGCGGCGGTAAACATTTTAAATCCAATTTTCTCGACAATAAAGACGTCTTTTGTTGCCTGACAAACATCCAACATAACCAGAAAGAACCACAGGATTTCTATTCACAAAGAACAAATTTGGATGTAGTTGTGCGCAGCGTTTCTTTAGTAAACACGTGAACTGCGCGCCAGCTTTATGCTTCGAAATCTGCCTCATCCGTCGTTCGGTGGACAAACAGTATTGTCTTGAAGCTCGCTTAGCACCCAGGAAGAAAGTAAACAGCCTTTGTTAGTAGCACCCATGAAAGTCCTAACTTTCCGAGGAGTGAGATGGAGTGTTCCTTTCACTTTCAAGAGATTTGGAGCGCTGACGATGCATAACGAGCCACACCGCACGGCTCAGAAGCGCACCCCATGAGCTGTTCACTTTTGACGAAGGCTGTACGTCTAAAGTCAGTTGATCACACCGGAAGTCACTGGAAGAGTGGCGCCCTCTGACCGGGTGCAATAACTGGCTGAAATGCTCCCAGCACTGCCTCTATTCGGTCTGTCTCCTCCATAGAGAGATAGAGAAAAAAAAAACATGCTATTGTGTCTATTCCCTTGCGCGTAAGCCATATATTTTGCGTATATTTGGTTCATTCTGCATGAAGCGACTGCAAAGCTCTGCAGCCTATCGGTCTGTGCTCCTATGTAGTTCGAGCTTGTCATCTCATGTTACCTATGTGGTTGCGCCTTTAATACCTACTTTATAATTGGCCTTTTTCTTTTTTTAATTGCTATATCATTAGAAGCCTCATCGGGAAGAAAATATGCTGCCGGAAGTTATATTCTCTGATTGGCTGCAGTAAAATGACGTCACCAAACCTGAGCATTCCCACTGGCTGCAGGGGGGTGACGTCACTTCCGGTAAAGGCATCAACAGCTGCTGTTGATATCGCATTGCCAAAAGACAATGGAATTAGGCGTCCCTGTGAATGTTCGCTTGAGCGCTCTTCAACAGCCCTGCAGACTGACTCGTGAAGAAACGTACTACTAGGAGGTGCGTTGTCCTGTTTTGCTTTGTGCGCTGGAGCGAAGGGGAAATCCATGGCGAAGAAAAGTATATTAAATTTTGCTCACGCGTCGACAGCAGAACCTGCGATCTACGGCACGGCTGACTGCGGCCGAAACAAGCGACCTGTGACAACGACCGTAGCTGTACGTTGGGCTGCACACGGCACTTTTTTATTCCAGGTCCGGTCATCCGAGACGGCAATGACCAGCCCGTCCAGTACTGAAACGAACAGGGCTGGTACCTAAAGTTCGTTAACTCGATCGGTGTACACAGGCAGGAAGGAAGGCGTTACGAACAGGTTTGAGCCAAACTTGCATGTCCCGTTCCAAAGCTGAAGGCCTTTAGCACCTTATCACAAGGGCGAACAGAGAACTCGCACGTAATGCCAGTAAACGTACATACAATTACGGGGGTTCCGTGAAGGTTCTTTGTTCTCCTGGTGGTTACTGTACTAACTAATCACTGGTATGAGAACTGTGCTCGGGAGAAAATAAAATGCACCGCGGATCATCCCGTGTGATTCAATAGATCTACGTTGGCAGTATTGGTTGTACATTTCGCTTTTACATTGATCGCCTTCCCACTGTGTCTTTGAGGTTTCTTGTGTGTGGAGGTGGGTGCGTGAGTGAAGGGGGGGTGGAGGCTTCTATATGGGAGGTTCATTTTTACCGATGTGTTATCAGGAGTGCCCGGATCCCCTAGAGGTGATGTGTGGGGAGTATAGTAGTGAAGGGGGTGGTTTACTGGTTCGTGGGAAGCGCCGGTGACGAAGACTCTTGCGCAAGCAATCGATGAAGCAGCGAGGAGCAGTTCTCCAGCACGAGCGTCAGTCGCCGCGTCAAGAGCTTCGTTGTCTTTGGCGTCGGCGCATGATCTTCATTCCAGTAGTATTAGTTGATGAAAGTGACGATGTGCTAGGCTTCGTCCTCACTCCAGATATAATTGACCAATGGGGACGTGACGGTACAGGCCCTGAAGAAAAGCCCGTACCGCCTCAACCACTGATCCCGACGCATCAGACCCCTGCGCCCTGCTGCCTGGACTGCGGTCTCGCTGAGAGACCCACCACATCCCATTTGATCTCGGGAGTGCCGGGCCCACGCCGGACCTAGACAGCGCCACCTCGGCCGTACTCTGGTGCTGGCGTACGAGACCTGGATTCGGCCACCTGTCGGATCTTCGAGGGTGGTGCTATACTCGCTTCTGGCTTTCGCCAAGGATTCGGGCCTGTAACCCACCTCTTCCCATGCTATTTTTACCTTTTAGCCTGAGAGCCTCCCACTCTAAATAAACATACTTTCCCTCACTCACCTTTTTTTTTGTTCGATTCTAAGCCTAACCGCCATAGATTTTTACTTATTTTTTCGCTCTCGCATTTTTTTTTCGTGAATAGAAGAAATGGGGGCGGCGAGTGCTTCTTTCCGCAAATCGTTAACGCGCCTGTTTAATCCTTAACCTCACCTATCTTTAAACCAAAAGGAACCCAACCTTGCGCCCAACCTAACATACCTAACATACCTAGCCTAATCTGAAACCTAACCTTGTAAGCCTACCTGACTTTCAGCCTTACCTAACCTAACCTAACCTGAAACCGAAAGTAAACTTAAACTTAACCTAATTCGTCGGTGGCGATGTTGTCGAAAATGCAAAGCTTTTGTCCGGATAAGCTCAAAATTGGCGAGCTTTTGTCCGCTGAACTTTTGTCAGGCGAGCTTTTGTCTGCTGCCCGTTTCGGCAAATGGGCCCCGTGAAAGACGCGGGTTCGATCCCGGCCCCGCGGCGGTTGAATTTCGATGGAGGCGAAATTCTGGAGGCCCGTGTACTGTGCGATGTCAGTGCACATTAAAGAACCACGGGTGGTCGAAATTTCCGGAGCCCTTCACGACGGCGTCCCTCATAGCCGGAGTCGCTTTGGGACGTTAAGCCCTCATAAACCAAACCAAAACATCATTCACATTACAAGCTCGGAGCGAGGGATGGAACGGGTGCTTTTCGACCGCGCAGCTCCGAAACAACGAACCCTGTCCCCGACAGAGGCGGGCCGTGACGCGCGCCGTGCGATGCGTCGCCGACCTCGTCGTTGCGGCGCGCGCCCAGCGCGGTGGACTCGATTTGGCGGGGCTAGCGCGAGTCGGCCAGGCTGCCGTCGGCGCGGCGTTGATAGCCGGCCGCAGACCTCGGCGAGTCACGTTTCCTTATTGGCTTTGGAGCCTGCTCGCTCGCCGTACCGGACGGCGGAAGCCGCAGCCAGCGGGTCTGAGCAACACCCTCTCAATGCTAAGGCCTCTCCACCGGCCGCGTGACGTCACGCCAAGGGACCGTGCAGGCCCCGCGCTCCGCGATTTCAGCGCGCCGCGCCCGTCTGCACTATTCGGGTACTGCCGTACGTAGCTGCCTTATAAGTGATTCCTTCATTTTCATTTTTGTCGTTGCTGCAGAAAAGAAATTCGCTAGTTTGTGCGCGCCTTAGGCTATCATTTTATCTGCTTTATATATTTTTTTTATTGCAGAACACCTTATTGTCAAGAAAGTTCGAGCTGCTAATACAGTTTTTTATAATAAACAATTTAGCATACGGCCGCCAATTTCGCATTATTGGTCATTATAATAAAAAATTGATTAGTTAATTTCAATTAATCATCTAATTATTAGGTTCTATCACGTACATGATGTCTGCCGTGCGGTAAAATCCATCCGCACAGACCGCACATGCGTATATCTAGTTGTTAAAGTAGAAGTTCGTGAACATTGAAAAAAAAAAACACCGTCTACTGCGCATTGTGTTAGTTTTATTCTGTATTGTGTTTTGCTTAAAGCTTTCACACACAGCAATAATGACACTCACAATAATGTTGCGCTGTTGAGTATTTGTACAGCTAATCTGACCCTTACAATAAAAAACGACGAGACACCAGCAATGAAGTGTGCGCAAAGCATTTTTATTGCTTGGGAATAAAACTTACTTCTTCTTAAGCGTTGCTGCTTTCCGGGCTGCGGCCTTCTGCTGCGCATTGTCTTGTATGGCATCATTTCTTAGTTTGCAAAAGTTGTTTAGAACAACGTTGGTTGCAACGCGTACTACCAAGCGCAGGAGAGTTTGTGCAGTGTGGCCATTTTCACATGTCTCAATGTCGTGTTCGTCCAGGAGGGAAATCGTCTGTGAAATCACGACACCACGTTGATTTCTACAGGAGAGAAAATCTTCCGCGGTTGCTCCAAAAGACAACTTCTCTGCAACTAGTTTAGTCATCAGTACCACGTGAACTGTGCATGGCTGGGGAAACTTCAGCCCTCCTCTCGACAGGTTAGCTATCATGGCAGTATTTTCCGCTTCGATCTCTCAATTTTCAATCACCAATGTGCTGAAGCAAGCAGAACATGAAAGCTTCTTTAAAGCAGCATGAGCAGCGTATCCTGCAATGTAGACAATAGCATCCATGTCAGAGTGGGCGTGTGTAATATCGTCGTCGCTGACAGCCACAGAAAAGTTGCATGGGACAAGATCCTCACTTACGTCTTCAAACTCTGTTTCCTCGCGTGGAAATGTCAAAAGTTTTTGAAGACGAAGCTTCTTCTCACATTCGTAGAGCTGACGCACGGAAATGTGGTACTGTGATCCTGCCAGCTGGCGGTAACGGCCGAACCGGTCTTCTAGCGCATCCGTCTGAAATTTGCCCAGCAGTACGTACTTGAAGTGAAGTTCTTCTAAGCAGTAGCGCGAGAGTTCTACCAGAGAATAGCATGTCAGTCGCAAAGCACTGTGAGTCTCTTTCGTCAGCGAGCCACTGGTGATGTTTATTCTTGCCCAAGCGTCCAACCAGTCCACAACGCCGCTCAGGAAAGCTAACTGTGTGTCATCAACAGACCTTACAGGGTCTTGCATGCTGTCCCTTAGCCTCTGGCCTTTGCAAGGGGTCTTAACATTGACTATTTGCCACCATGTGAGGATAACGTCAATGAAAAGAGCAGTCGACTCAGCTTGAGGAATCTTGAACGCGGAACCATGTGTCCTGAGGGCATTTGAAACAAACTGATTAATGACGTCGAGAGCGAGCTTTACATTTTGCCGCTCCATTGAGGTTGGATTCACGGCTTTTGCGTTCAGTCTGTAAGCAGCCTTCACAAGCGACGTCTTCTCTGAAGAATAAAGCTGCCGCACAGCTGCGAAAGAAGCAGCTTTCATACGAGGAGGCCCTTCGGGCATTGCTCCACTCAAGTCCATTTCAGGGAAATAGAGGCATGTTCCAGGGTTTTTCTGGTTAATCCAATTGTTCCTAATGCACTTCAAGAGATGCACAGGATCGACCACGTAGAAAAGAGGGCGAGCGTTATCGGCTGGATGGGGATAGACAATGCTCACCTGAGGACTTGTAGCAAATAACGACATCATCTTGCGGTTCAGAGCATTGTTGTCCGTTATCACAGCGATAATTTTGAGCCCCATTTTCTCAACATTAATGATTATGTTCTTAGCATGCTCGTGCAAAATTTCTGCGCTCAGTTTGCTCACAGGTAATATGTGAATGACGTCCTTGTTTGCAGAAAGGAGTGATTGTACCATGAACACATGGGCTGTTGTTGCTGGTTCCGTTGAATGAACCGACGATCCTACTATTGTGCCCCCTTTGTAGTCGAAGTATGGTTTTATGTGGATCTCATCGATCATCAGGGTCACTGTCTTCTCGTGGTCTTTCATTGATTTGACTCGTTCTCGGATGTAGGAGAGACAGTGCGGTTGATTTTGCTCCACAAGAGGGTCAGCTTTGTAATTTGAGCAAACACGGCGCAGTGTGGAAGGATGGGGCAGAATGATTCTTGATGCAGCTCTTGTGAAGTGATATGCGTGAGGAGAAATTGAATTCAAAATACTGGCGAATACCAGCAGCTCTGCGCTATACACATGCTGTTTCGCGAGGAGAAGCTCTATCTGCTCAACCAGAAATTTCAGCAAAGAAGACTGTTCTTTCGTCGTATCACTGTCCTCAATGAGGTCTGCAAGCAGTGAACCGACAAACTGCAATACTTTAGTATGTTTCGACTCTTTCGTCACCTCAGGTATATTATGCAAGCCTATCTCGAGTTCTTCTAGCAGCAAGGACAGGCTGGAGGTGTCGCATACTTGAGCTGGCAGAATCCTGCCTGAAGGAAGCGACAGAAGCTTCACTCCATTCAAGAAAACAGAAAGTGACAGATCAGGGAGAACTACCAAGGCGCATTTCACATTAGGTGAAGGATCATTCTCGATGAGAAGGAACCTAACGCACTGCTCATCGACAGAAACGGTCCAGAATTTCGTGTTGCAGATTCCAGGCAACTTAGATTTGAACTCCTCGTAAGATGAAACTTTGTTTCTTTTCTGTTCAAGCTCATTAGACTGAAGTGACTTCCTCATAGCCTCCTGCAAAGCAGCGTTTTCCCTTCTTGCTTTTTTCGTTTCTGGCGATTCACTCCGTCCAGGCGTTGAGGACAAGTATTTTGGGCAGTTTGGAAAAACAGAAGGCGCAGCATCAATCTTCAACTGTAGCCTGTCACGCTTCACCTCTATTATTTTCCCTGTCAGTTCATCTTGGTGTGACAACGTCGTAATGAAGTCGCCTGCGTGGAAGTGCAGTTCACACACCTGCACGAGAAAATGAAGCAAGGCCATTCGCCATGACTCTCCATTGCCTAAAACACTAAGTAAAAAGAGTCTGAATAGTGAACAGCTTTTACATATTTACACAGCTTTTACACAAGCCTTATGCACATCCACAGAACTAAATGCTTCCTGGACAATTCATACATAAGTGTAAGAAGTGATATCATTGCCTACAAAGACAGCATGCCTTTCCGGGAGCGACAGCTCACAACTAAGATAATTACCAGCGCCTATTAAGCAATATTTCAGAGTCTTACCCTCGAATGCTCTGTAGGTGTGAAATCCTTCCGTGGAATGGCTCGCAACCAGGCTTTTCTTCGTACTTCGTCTCTTGGGAAGCAATAAACACGTACTTTGGGACCATTCTGGTAGTTCCCGCGGCACCCGGGAACACAGCACCGGCCCATGTTTCACGAAGTTGCACTCGCTACACGGCAGGCAATCAGTTTCCCATTCGTGCGCTAGCACAGGTACGCACGCCACACAAGAAACGGCCACACGAAACAGACACAGCCGTGCGAGGAGCGAACGGAAATGCACCCAACGCCAGGCTGAAAGACTCAAGCAGCAGCTAGACGCTCACTGCAAGACTGCGTTCGTGTCTGTGCTTGCCCGGGCAAGCGCGAGCACATCGAGGGAGACAACCGAGCGGAGCGGAGCCGCGCTTGGTGAGCAGCCTGACCGGACACTTGGCGTGACGTAGCGCGTGTGGAAAGGAGGGCCTGGAGAGGCCTGAAGAAAGTATTTAGAGGGTGTTGGTCTGAGCAAGCGGAGATAGCGGGGCGATTTCTCCTCTCTCGCTTCCCCGCCTGCCTTCCTCTCTCACAAGCGGAGGGCAGCAGCTGCGACGCAGACAGACATCGCGTACAGCCACGCACACGCGCTGTCGCAATCGGTGTGTAGCAGGCCCGCCTTGCGAGAACGGTTCGCTGTTGCGATTGTATTCGAGCTGTTTTCATCCTATGCTGTTTTACCTTGATTGATTGATTGATTGATTGATTGATTGATTGATTGATTGATTGATTGATTGATTGATTGATTGATTGATTGATTGATTGATTTTATAGTCGATTTTACTGCACAGCCTGCCGACAACTAGTATTTTTCAAAACGCTATTTTAACGACTCGCGGAGGGCGCTCGGCTACTGATCCGGAGTTCCCGGGTTCGAACCCGACCGCGGCGGCTGTGTTTTTATGGAGGCGAAACGCAAAGGCTCCCGTGTGCTGTGCGATGTCAGTGCACGTTAAAGATCCCCAGGTGGTCGAAATTATTCCGGAGTCCTCCACTACGGCACCTCCTTCTTCTCTTCTTCTTTCACTCCCTCCTTTATCCCTTCCCTTACGGCGCAGTTCAGGTATCTAACGATATATGAGACAGATACTGCGTCATTTCCTTTCCCCCAACACTAATTATTATTATTATTAACAAATCGCGGACACAAGAGCTGCAATTTAGGTACGCAGGGTGAAAACACGGTTTGCAGCGTGACATTAAAAGAAGTGAATGGCCATGAAGGAGGCTTTGAGCACTGATATGAAATGCGGCTACAATCAGCTTCACTATTATCCCAGTGTTGGAAGACGGACCCAGGTAAGCGACGACAGACGGGCATTTTCCTGCCTGTCTCCGCTTGCCTGTGTACGTCTTCTTAATTGCAAGCGCTGCAATACTGGAATAACATTATGTTAGCACTAGCCCCAATCGCAAGCAGCTTACTGCGGAAGCACTCAGAGACACAGTTACTGGCAGGGGCATCTGAATAGAGCCTAGATCATCATGAATCTGTCAAACTTTTGCAACACGACACACGATGGCTGGTGTATAGCCCCAGCAAAGGTCGCAGACCTCATGCAGGACATAGTGACGTTGATGTTACTTGGAGCGCTCGTTGGAGCAAGAACCACCGCAAAACGCACCTTGACTAACAGAAAGGAGAAGATAGAGATGTGCGAAAGCGCTAAACGTAAAGGTGCGACGTAAAGCACGGGGGAAAACTAGACGCGCCGCTTCTTCTGACGCGGCGCTGACCCAGTAGGGGACGCAGGCTCATTAATTCCAGAAAATAAAGGACGTCGATACGACGAGCGTTTGTGTGAAATAATGCGAATTTCACTCTCTTGAAACTCGCAAGCGTTTTCCGCTTTCCCACCCGTTTGCAGCGAGAGCTGTATCTTGCATCATCCAAAGGAATCCGTGGTCTGTTCGCACTGCGGGTGGGTGAGGAAGAGCCCAGCTAGCACTACGAGTGACGAGGAGAGGGCAATGCCAACTAAATTTAGCGGGGAGCGGGTTGGAAAGGGGGCGAGGAGCAGCATATATGCGAAGGGGAAGAAAAATTTAGCTTCACGGCGAGGTCCACGCTGTCGTTGTTGTTATCCTATCGAAAGATGTGCCTTGCGCAACCTTCGTCGTCATCTAGTGGGACGTGCGTTACAAGAAGCCGCCAAATTTCGCTTCGAAACGCCTCCGGGACGCTGCGCGTAAGCGGGAAGCAGGATTTTACAACGCCGGCGCTAATTAACTATCGCTGAAATTCGCAAAATACGAAAAAAGCACAAACGCCATTTTTTTTGTAATCGCGCGCGCCTTTAACGAGGCTTTACCGTTACCTGTGCATTAAATGGTTTTCATATTTTCAAGGACCGCAGTGGTGGCCTAGTGGTTGAGACTCCGCCTCGTATGCAGGATGTGTGGGGTTTAATCGCCAGTGCCGCCGGGTACCCTGCGGTGATACATGGGTACATGCTTCCCCTGGCCTGGTGCTCGGCTTATTCTTGGTGAAATTCTTGGGAAATGGGACTTCGACCCCACTTTGAGCAAACAAAAATAGCTTGTGCCATGGCGCTCTTTGGCCGCCGGTGCACTTGTGCCATAAAAATTCACCATCATCATAAGATACTTTACGCCAGTTTCCTGCGCTGTCATGGATAGTGCGATGGCAGTTGCACAGGACATGTCGGTCCTTGTGATGTGGCCTCGGTGTAGGGCTGATAATACGCAGCCTTCTTATGCCGCAGTTAACCTACACACACTGATTTGAAGGGCTGCACTTCCGGCGTGGTAGTCTGTTGCGATATAAAGGTGATCACATCAGGATTAAGCCGCCGCGGTGGCTCAGTCGTTATGGCGCCCGGCTGCTGACCCGAAAGACGCGGGTTCGATCCCGGCCGCGGCGGTTGAATTTCGATGGAGGCGAAGTTCTAGAGGCCCGTGTACTGTGCGATGTCAGTGCACGTTAAAGAACCCCAGGTGGTCGAAATTTCCGGAGCCCTTCACTACGGCGTCCCTCATAGCCCGAGTCGCTTTGGGTCGTTAAACCCCCATAAACCAAACCAAACCAAATCAAACATCAGGATTAACTTGCTCGGACTAAACTACTCTAATGTGGGTTATTTTCCCAAGGCGTCTGAGAGAAATATATTAGCTTGGGTAGACGAAGGTTCCTCTATCCTGCACTGTCATTTTTTTTAATGTGCGAGCATAGAACGGTCTGTGCGAGCGGAATGGCGACCCCCGTTAAACGTGGCCACGTCACCGGCACACGTGGCCACCTCGGATATAGCAAACTTTAGGCCCACTTTGCTCTTTCCGAGCAACCTCTCGCGACCAATCTCTATTTTAACTGCTGCCTGCCACGGTGGGAAGGTTACCACCTGCCCGGGGGCTCGGGAAGAGAAACCTGATTCCCACAAGCCCCACCGGTGGCTGTGTTTGAAGCAGCCACTTGCCGGGGCGGTGGCGCATCGCTTAACTGCTGCACCACTGCGCCAGTAGTAGTATGAGGACTGCCAGGAATCTATGAATGTAAGTTAGATAATGACTGATTCTCCATTGACTACAACAGAATCCGCAGAAACAGAAAATGCTAACGCATTCAAACGATCCACCTAGGATCGCCGAAAAGTTTCATTGTAGACTAAGCGACCATGAAGCGAGGAAAAAAAATTGGTGCTATAGCACCAAATCGAATGCTATTAGCTTGATAATAATAATTGGTTTTGGGGGAAAGGAAATGGCGCAGTATCTGTCTCATATATCAGTGGACGCCTGAACCGCGCCGCCGTTAGGGAAGGGATAAAGGAGAAAGTGAAAGAAGAAAGGAAGAAAGAGGTGTGGTAGTGGAGGGCTCCGGAATAATTTCGACCACCTGGGGATCTTTAACGTGCACTGACATCGCAAAATGCTATTAGCTTCAGATCACGTTATTCTGTGCCTTATTGAAGACAGAATAGGTCAGTATGTTTCCCCGTTCCTTATAGGCGTCTGTGGAATTTCATTTATAAGCCATTTCACGTATCTTTAAAGGAAATGAACGAATGAATTTATTTTCTTCTGCCATTCGGTTTGTAGGAATGGAATACTGATGTCGTGTTTAAGCAGTGCTGCAAAGTCTATGGGGTAGAAGAAAAACACGACGCATGCACTGTGCCGTGTTTCTTTTTTACCAGCTTTGTAGGGCCGTTTATAATATCCTATTACTGCTTCACGCTCTTGCGTTGAATCTTATTGAGGCTTGCTGCACCTTTCATGTCAAGTCAATGGTCCCTGGTGGCGCGAAAACTTAAGCAATACAGAGGAACGCTGTTATCATGCTCTTACGGTTATAAGCTGTCTTGGTTTGGACGTTCCTACTGCCATGCTTAAGCGCTGACATTCTTCTCGGGAGCAGCATCAAAGCATTTTCGTGAACAATAGCGGGCAGGAGCGAGAAAAAAAGGCTTCTATCCTTCAGCACGTCGTTAAATAACAACAAAGAGTACAAAATTAACCAGCAGCTGCTTGCAGTGGCTTCTCCCAACAGTTGCACAGCTAGTTATTCGATCGTCCTACAGTTTTAGAACCGTTTAGAGCTATACGAGAGCCTCTTTACTTTTTGTACGTTGTTCGCATTGTGTTCACAATTTGCCTACGCATACAGCAACATTGCACATCTCAGGCAATCTCGCTTTCGAAACAATGTAAGGACTGGCGCTGGGCCCGACTTGTGCCGAGTGAGACTGCTTCCGCCTGCCATGCACACAGTTCCAGCAGACATGTACTGGTGAATAGAGGACGCGAATTTTACTCACCCGTGTTTGTTGCACCCCCCTCCATCGCTTTCTCATTACTGATGCCGCCTGAGCGCCAATGGTACACTTAGACGTCGCGCACTGTCATTACTGTTGCTGCGTTTGACTGAACCCTTTCGAAAGACGCATGCTGAATAAACCAGGCTGTGAGGAGTGGCTCCTTTCAGCCAGGACGAGCGCCCGCGCGTATGCCCGGTGGGTGCCTTAAGATTCACCGCAGTTGTCGGATACGAAGAAGAGAGCCTAATGGTTTCTTCAGTTTCACTACTGGGCCCATTGGCGACGGGATTTTTTCTCTGACTGCCCTGTTCGTGGCTGGAGCGGGAAGAGTTTTCCTACGGCAGCAAGGCTAGAGTGAGTGAGTGAGTGAGTGAGTGAGAATGAGTGAGTGAGGGAGGGAGGAAAGTGAGTGAGTGAGTGGGTGAGAATGAGTGAGGGAGGGAGGAAAGTGAGTGAGTGAGTGAGAATGAGTGAGTGAGTGAGGGAGGAAAGTGAGTAGGTGAGTGAGAATGAGTGAGTGAATGAGGGAGTGAGTGAGCGAGTGAGTGAGTGAGAATGAGTGAGGGAGTGAGTGAGGGAGGGAGGAAAGTGAGTGAGTGAGCCAGTGAGGAGGGAGGGAGGAAAGTGAGTGAGTGAATGAGTGAGGAGGGAGGGAGGGAGGAAAGTGAGTGAGTGAGAATGAGTGAGTGAGTGAGTGAGAGTGAGTGAGCGAGCGAGCGTGCGTGCGTGCGTGCGAGCGTTCAGTGAATTAGTGAGAGAGAGAGAAGGAAGGAGGGAGGGAGGAATGAAGGTATGTTCAACATTTGTCCGAAATGTATATGGCGCCATGCCCGCTTACTGGGCCACGCAATGCAGAAGTATCCTGATCTTCAGAGAGGGGCTGAGGGGTGGCAGTTCTCCTTCACTGTTCAGCCCAGTTCACTACCTTGCTGAGCTGTAAGAATGCGAACTACCAGTAAATACAGGTATGACCCCTCTCCGAAGCCTGCTGGGATAAATGGCGCCATTTTTTTTTTGCTCTCCACGGAGCGAAATGGCGGATGAGTGCGAGAACAAGCAAGCACAGTTTCACGCATCAGGAGTGCTCTCTACAACTATTCCCATTCATTTCAGCGCTTTCTTTTAACGCTAGCCCGCAAAGTTCTTTTCGTGGGGACCGTTGTGATAAACGGCGGTCTTACCGCTTGCGCATGTTCGCAAACATATTCGAGTCTCCATAGTTGTTCGCTGTAGAGGCACCGTCTGTGAACGAGCTGTGCGGTGGCGCCAGTTATGGCTTATGTGCACAACGAACGTACGATCCAGACTCGTATAATGCAAATTCCCCGCTGAAAAACTGCCAGTCTGTCATCTTAAAAAAAAAGGTAAAATAAAAAAGAAGCACTTGTGTCGTGCACACTGAAGCCGACTGCCCTCATTTTATCTGCAGTGTATATCGCCCTTTCTCGTACAGTGCGAGGGCTTGTGAAATTGCGTCGGCGTAGAAGTCAAGTCTTTGTTCCTTCTCTAGCAGTCCGGTCAATATTTCTTGCCTTTTATATATATACTTTTTACAGCGAATCGCCCATTATTCGCTCTAAAAAAAAAAGAAAGAACAACATACCGATAAAATGCATTGCTGAGTTTCACACATACTATTCGCACAGAGAGCCCCGCCAATAACATTAAATTGTCGTTACAAGCAGATACGCTCGGCTTCGTCTCGTTCAACACCATAAATTTGAGCATCGATTAAGACGTTGATACGAACATGCAGGCACCGTAGGCGAGGGCAGAGAGAGGCGGTGCTTCATGGTGTTTCAGGAAAGGGCAGTGCGGGCCGAACGTTTAATGCTGTGAAGGGGGGGGGGGGGGGTCTTTTCGTTGGAGGTTTTCTACTTGTTTTGTTTTTATGGTCTCGAGTGTCTTGCGAGCGCGCCATAAAACTGAACAAGGCCATGCTTCCCCTCCAGTATTCCCCGTGAAAGATGCAGGGTTCAAAAAGGGTCAGAGAACGTCCCTTCTTTATCTATTCAAAAAAGAGTTCTGAGCGTATACGGACGGCAATTGCTTTCGGCAAGCACTTTGAAAGAAGAATGGAGTAGACTACAACACGTGATCACTTGTTCAGTGCAAGATTTACGAAAGATTGCTTCGAAAGCGCGCATTTTTGTTTATTTTCCGGAACGATTAACATAAAACAGCGTCCAGCACGAAGCATGGAGCGTTTTTGATGGCTGTAGTGTTAGTGCGTTAGAAATAATGAGAAAAGTCAAAGGAGACTACTGACTAAGGGCGTACGGATTGATAAGCCCACAGATACAGCACTGGATAAGCCCAAATATGATTATCAACTATAATCACTACTGCTATCGAGTTTAGGCTTATTTAAGCGCAGAGTACTGCCTGCAGTATGCCGCGCCAGTGACGCGCCTGGGTTTCTCAAGATCTTCCACTTCTTCACTTCACTTCACTTTCTTCACCTTAAATCTCTCTCCCCCCCCCCCCCCCCCCCCCCCCCCCTGGAAGGTATTACATAAAAGGTAGGTTAAAAATCGGCAGTGGCTTAACTTGGCTAACCCTGGAATTCAGCGAAAAGCGTCTTAGGCTCGTCTATGGCAGCTCCGCTACACGCTCGTGAGCCGTTCTCTATATACCCATACGATTGATTGATTGAACAACTTTAATTTCCACCAGAAAAGACGTTTCTCTCCGCCCCTGGCACTCAGGCCTGGGAGACGGAGAGTTGCGCGTCCGCTGTTAGAGGCTGGCAGGCAGTCCTTGACTGGTGGCGGCCTCTTCCGCCAGATGCAGGGTGGCGCGCTGGAGCTCAGGGTCCGGGCTTCTTAGCAGGGTCTCCCAGGCTTCTCTACTATTTTGCCCGCCCCGGGAGAGTTTGGGCGCTCCAAAATTATGTTGGCGAAGGTCCCTCTCACCGCAAAGTGTGTGCATCGATCATGCGACCTCAGCGTTGGGTACAAGTGGTAGCCCCATACCCGGTTCATAAATATATTGGTTCTCTATTGTTTAATTTAGGGTCGGGGGGGGGGGGGGGGGGGGGTATCAGCCTACGTCCAAATTTTGTAATGGTCAACAATTTCCCCGTAATTTTGCAGGCGCTCCTCTTTCCCCCAGTGCTCGGGGGGGGCTCTACGGCTACACGGAAATAGAGAACTCGGGCTAACTCGTGAGCCGCCTCGTTAGCGGGGACGGCGGCGGGTGCAGGTGTCCAAATTAAATGATTTTTTCATATCAAGCGGTTGTTGGCCGCTTCAGGTAAGATCCTGCCTTTTCCAAAATTTTCAATGGCAGTTTTACTGTCGACCACGCTGCTATGACGTGGCATCACATGGTCTTACGCACCCTCATCGGATGTCGTCACGTGGCTTCACATCCCCCCATCGGATGTTCTTTGGGTGAAACGTCAACCCAAAGGTCACCCAATGTCCAAGACCAAAGGTCGACTAAAGGCCATCAGTGTCAGAGGTCAAGGGTTCGACACCATAACTGTACCTCATATGGTCATACACAGCTAACGTGGATGGGTTGAAGGTCGTTCAAGGTCATTCTCCGACCTACGCGACGACTCCTTTACCTAGCGTAGTGAAGCTTTTTGGTTCAATATATTAATCAATAATAAATACAAGTCACTGCCTTGAAATCTGAGCTGTTACAGCATCTAAGATGCAAATGGGCACATGATGTTGTTGATGTCGGTCGGGAGGGCATTCCGGTCCACGACAGTTCGAGGAAAAAAGGAACCATAAAAAGTAATAGCACGAACAAGAGGTTGCTCAGTCTGAAGAGGATGTTCAATGCGGTGTTATATGAGCATTAGATGAGCAATGCAAGGTGTTTGATTTAGAGAGCTACGGAAAAACTTTTGTAGTCAAAAGAAGCTGGCGATGCGGCGGCGAGCAGGGAGGCTTTCAATACCGCAATTTGTCGTCAGAGTTAAATTCTGATAGTATACGAATACGGGGGGAGGGGGGGGGGGCAGAATGAACGAAGAGAATGGCACGGTTTTGAACTGATTCGAGTGCATTTGTTAGGGAAATCTGGTGTGGTATAAGAAAATCCGATCCTGGAAAGAAACTTTTGTCGCGTAAATAGTCGCGCTTCACTAGGAAGAAAAGTGTTCATGCACCGAAGTGCAGATCTGCACGAAGTAGCACTCAATTTAATGAAAGCAATGCTACAGGTCTGAGCGCACGGAGAGAAGAGCGACACAACATAGGCGTTGAGAGGAGCCGGCGTGCACAGTGTTGGGAGCACAGCGCACTAGAGATCCAGATATATGTAATTCAAAAGAAACAGCTAAAAAACATCTTCGGGAAAGAATAGTAAAAGCGCTATTTGAGCGGAATTTACGAACGCTCTCTGGATATCCACAGATTTTTTTTGGTGAATTTTGTTGAGCGGCAGGTTTTCAAGCATTGCAACTTTCATTGAGCGAGAGGGTTAAAAGCTTTGCTTTATTTGGCTCTAAGTTTGTAATGTTGGTCGGTCCCAGTGGTTTTGTCTCCGTTGATCTAAATAAATAAATCTCCCCTGGATGTGTTCCAATGACTACTGCCAATGGTTTGCCAATGATCGACTGCCCTTATTTGAGGGCACTGCTGGCTTCAGCTGCCCTTCAAGCTCGCTGTATTAGATTTTTCTGGATTTTTCAGCGGTCGCTGGTCAACATCTCCTCCCAGTGCTCCATAACTTTCATTGAGTAGTCGGGCATCGTGTCCGGGTGGTTGCATTCTATTAGCTGAGCTCAGATGGCATGAGGGCAACTGTGGGTTGAGCGTTGCCTTTGTTGCTGTCATCAAGTGGAAAATGGCACGCACCTAGTATGGGGGACTGACCAACACACATGCGGCGACTCCCAGATGCATAAAAATATTTTGCGACTAAATATTTGAAAGCAGGAGACTGACTGATTCAAGTACTGAATTGTTTCCTGTAAGATAGATGACTGAATGCGGAAAGAGGGATTGACGTCCCTCATTCGCTGCAAATATCGTTCTTTATCTTGAGTACGCCTCACATTCTCTTTACCTTTCCACCTCTTCACTCCATATCCTTATCAGCAACTGCGCCCCCCTCCGGCAGGTACCGGCCGTAGGCATGTTTGGTCACAAAGGAGGCTGGCATTCTTCCTGGTCGTTTTACGCCGGGCTCTCAACGTATGCCTGCCGCGACAAGGTAACGTCATTCTGACGTCATATAAAATAAGCGAGGCGGAAGTGCAGCTGGCGCACCGTCTGCGCTTCCGGTTGACCTATTGGGTTCCGTCTCTCTGAACTGAATAAAGCAAAGACGGCGTGTGATGAACCGTGGCAGTTTGTTGTATGTTGTGGAAGACAGTGGATTTTTTTTTTCAAGTAACAGAAAAGGAGACAAATGAGAGTTGCCCTGGCGCTTCTTCGTCTGCGGGACTTCCTTCAGAAAGAAAATTAAAAAAAAAGGTTTCGAAGAGAGAAGAACCAAGGAAACAAATGGTGCACCGCGGAGAGGAATGAATGAAGGAGGGAAAGAAAGAAAGAGGCGCCGTTGAGAAGGGCTCCGGGATAATTTCGACCACTTGGAGACCTTTAACGTGCACGGACGTTGCACAGTACTCGGTCGCCTTATTCGCTTCGCCTCGCCTCCATCGAAACGCCGGCCGCCGCGGCCGGGTTCGAACCCGGGTACTCCGGCTCACTAGCCGCGCGCATTAACCACTGAGCCACCGCGGCGGTTGCGCCGTAGTGGAGGGCTCGGTTGAGGTCTTGTAGTGGAGGGCCTCGGAATAATTTCGACCACCGGGGAATCTTTACGAGCAGTAACATGTCACAGCGCACGGGCGCCTTTTGTATTTCACTTCCATCAAAACGTGGCTGCCGCGGCCGGATGTGAGTCCGCGTCCTCGGACTCAGCAGAGCGCCCTCACTATAGAGTCACTGACTCTAGCCCTAACCACACCACTGCTCCACCGCGGCGGGCTCTCGGCATTTCTAGCTTACTGGCGCTGCCACCTGAGTTCATCGCACGGCCGATGTACTCCTGGAAGCCAGAAGCGGAGCTTGTGCATGAGCACCGCGCCTGCTCTTCGGCCAAAAATTGTGTAAACGTGCCATTATGGTTGCATCTCCTTGGTCGAGATTATTCCGGAGCCCTCCACTACGACACATCTTTCTTTTTTCTTCTTTCACTCCCACCTTCCTCCTTTCCTTCCCGGCGTGGTTAAGGTGTCACCGAGAAGAGAGAAGTACCAGGATTCGAACCCGATCGCGGTAGCCGCGTTTCGATGGAGGCAAAACCTAAGGCGCCCATGTGCACGCGTGCAATGCAAGTGCACGTTAAAGATCCCCATGTGGTCGAGCGGAGCTTTCCACTACGGCACTTCTTCCTCTCTTTTCTCTTTCACTTCCACCTACTTCCCTTCCCTTAAGGTGCGGTTCAAGTGTCCGCCGAGAAAGGAGACAGTTACTGCGCCATTTTCTTTCCTCAAAACCCACTAATCTTCATATCCTGTTAACGATGAGGCGCTGAACCTTTAACGCGCATTGACGGGATTTTAACGTGCATGGACATCGCACAGCGCTCGGGCGCCCGTTTGTGGCTCTCTGGCCTCCCGCATAAGTACAGCGTTCCGAGCCAGATACTCCGGCTTGATTGCATCCATGGTCTTATATAATGCACCGCAATGCGACTGATCGTCCACGTCGCCGCTGGCGGCTCCACTGCAACTACGGCGGCCGCTATTGCGCAGGCACGCATGCACGGTGCCACATGATCCTGCCATTTCAGGCTGTTTTCTTGACAGACGCATCAACTCGGAAAACCATGCCTAACTACACCGCTGCACCGTCACAGCGCTGGACCCCAGACTACACGAATCCACTGCAGTGCACAGTCCGCTTTGAACTATCGGCGAAAAGTCAGTAAAATAGTAGAGTGGCAATAGCGGCACCACAGATCCGAGCACAAGTAAGTAGGGCCCCAGTAAGTGAAACGCTCCGTGAAAGCTCCTGCCAATGAAAGCTTTGAAAAGGTCACCACGCCGCACACAGCACGAGAGAAGAAACGCGCTCGCTATCTCTCTACTGCTGGGCGTAGTCCGTCAGCCAGGCTTATCAGCAGCCTATGCATGAGACCACACTCGCGATTCAACTGCACTTCCGCTCATGGCAAACACAGGAAGACGTTTGGTTCGTTTGCTTCAGGTTAAATTTTAGAGGAAAGAAAGGTCGCTTTTACGCAATCTGTCTCAGCTGCGCTTTTGAAGCACGAGGAAATTTTGCAACAACAGCCAACAATGCCGACACTGTGGCGGTGAAACGAAGCCGAACGAATCTTCTGAGGTTGTGGCGAAAGCAACCACAAGAAAAAAAAATTGTAGAAGATCTATTACTTGAAGGAAATGACAACCGAAGATTTTCGTATGCCATAAAAATTGCCATAAAATAATTAGTTTATAATTGAATTTCCAGTACATTTATATAGCGTAATATTGTACCCAAACAGACGTCCGTATCGTCTTTCTGCCGATTACTTATAGCAAAATACTGAAAAAAAAAACAAGCCTGTTTTGTGTTCAGACAGATCCTTCTGTTTCAAAACTCATAGGGTAGAAATGAGCACAATAAAGAGGAAGAAACGATGTTAGCTTTATGAAAAGGTCAATTTTCTTGCAGACCTCAGACCTCAGAATTTCCGCCGTTGGATCAGTTTTCGTCAACATTATATCCCTTTTTGCCCCATCTTATATACGAATTGTTAACCTCGCAAAGAGGTTAACGATTAAAAAAAAACGATTCAGGGCCACGAGCATGGTGTTTGAAACAGTGGCGGTTTCAATCGCTTTTTTGCCCCCTCTGGTATGCACACGCAAAGCACACGCTTTTGCACGTGCTTTGGAAACTTTGGAAGTCATTACCGTGCCGGGGCCATAAGCATTTTATATAAGGATACCTTCTTACTGACAGCTGACGGAGTACATTCGCCTGTTACAACAACAAAGAGCTTCAGTCCTATTGCAGGCCGAGACATTCACTGTTGACCCCTTACATCAGCGGAGGCACGAGAAAACGGATTCTGCTGGAGATCTCAGGCCCGCGCTGTTTGCTTGAAAGACGAAGCCCGCGAGAAGGAAAAACAAACTTGGCTTTTTTCTTCCTCTTTGTGGGCTGCTATTCGGCGGCCGCATCCGGTCACTAACTGTCCCGTGTCAGTCGCCCCCAAAAGGACGCTGAACCAGTGGCGTGAGTTCCGGAACCGCTTCTTTCTTCCATTCCTCTATCCTATTCTTTCTTTTTCCTTTCCTCTGACTGAACCCTGGCGTCACAGTGGAAGCCGTAGCTCACGGCAGCGAGTAAGTGCCTGAATTCTCAAAAGAGGCGCTATCAAAAGATAGCGCCCTGTGCCAAGCCACCGCACTGGCTGTCGTTCTCCCGGGTTTCAAGTCACGACTGCTAGCCAGCTTAATTTGTCGCCCATTTACCCAAGCGTGCGCGCTTGCGTGCGCGTGCCTGTGTGCGTGTTTTTGCAAAAACAAAGTGCTGAAGAACTGTTCTTACGTACGAACAACGTTGATAGCAATGTTCATAGGAGTTATTTTTAAAGCGCATTTTATTTGGACAGAAAACAATAAATGCGTATGCACTAAAGTAGCTTTTTCTATTGGCCTTTTAGTACATTTGGTACAACTTTACCATTAAAATGTAAATTTCAACCTTAATTTTCTCCAGTGTTTTCTCATATACAATCTTGTTTGCTTGTCTGGGGATTGGTTATCTTAGCCAATGTTGCGAAAAAAAAATCACATACTAAAAAGAGAGGTGTACGAAGGTTCGATTAATTGTCTTTCACTGAGACAATGGGTCCATTCTTTACCATACGTAGTTCACTTACCATCGCGGCAGATTACACTGAGAAACTATCTATGTATGTCAGAAACTTTATAAATTAGAACAGACCCATTTTTGAGACAAGACAGTTAACTGCCCAGCCCCATACAGTTTTAGGCACACTCAATACCACGTATCCAAATCTCGCACAACCTATGGCTTCCAAAAATTAACGCACATATAATACCGCATACATTCAACATCTACCCTGAACTGAGTGAGGTGCCGCTATAAAGCATGTCGATGCTAGGTACAAAGAAAAAAAAAAACTTCATGAATATTTCTGTAATCTATAGAGTACGATTTCTTACCGGCTTCATCAAATTCCTTCATCTTCGCTGCTTTGTGCTCCTTAAAGTGCTATGGGAAATTCATCACTGTATTTATTTTGTCACTATTCCGCTGTAATTTATGCATTTTGGGCTAGTTTTTGAAAAGTTTATAAGATTTCAAGAGGGTACTGAATTTATTTGTTTTCATGAGGAGGGCAGGTCTTTATCAGGTGCTGCATAAACGCATTAGCCTGTTCTCCCGCAATTTACCATCAGTGTACTGTCAAAACTAAATCCGCAAAAAAAAAACTCGCCCTTGATCGTCTGACGCCAGCTCGTGATGAACTCGACAAAAGCTGGTGGAGTCGGCCTGTCGAACTGAAATTTGTCTATTGGTCGTAAGTAAACTCCAGTGGGTCGGGCCAAGCGGACATCTCTGGCTGATACAACCTGCCCGCGTAGAACAGGTCACAAAGGTTTAGCGACAACAGCGAACCTGAATATCCGTTCACGCGCCTGGTTTTCCCGCCTCGACACAGGATGCCGCTATGATTTTGGTTCGCAGGAGGTGGGTAAACGTGGTTGGATCGATATATATGTGAGCGTTAAATTCATGTAAATGACGCGAGTAAGACGGGATTGGAAGGATAGAATTACTACAAAAGATCACCGTCCAAGACTACCAGCTGCGAGGCTGTTTTAGAAAACCTCGCTTACTTGCACGGCGCCATCGCCTCCTGTATATCAGCGCCTGTCATATCATGAAAAAATGGCGAATAAGCCCTTTCCTGTTTTTCTCTCTTGCCCCTGCCCTTTCATTATATTTTCTGCCCATGTCAAGCCCGGTGGTTTGACACGGGGCTCCTGTCTTAAAATTCTTGGACTCCAGCCGAAGCGAGCGACATTGTGGACAACCGATGAAAGAGGCGTTATCGCTGCTTCCATTGAAAAGCGAATGATCTGACAGGCATCGATAATACTATACATGAGGCGCTGCACACCGCAGACGACCCCTGTACCCAAGTTGCCGCTCTCGAATGCGAGCAATGTACTGCAGTTACGGGACATTTTTCTCGTGGCATAGCCAAGCCTGGGTGCACCTAATCAAAATTTGGTAAGTCGCTTACTTGTCAAGCGCATACGGTAACTTCACTTATCTCTAACATGGGATTAAATGGTTCCTCTGTACAGACAGCTACATGTTTTAGTGCTCGCTTCTATAACTTCCACTCACCCCGCATGGCTGCTCCCTTCACGAGTCATATTTCAAGCTCAGAGGGCATTCATCTTCATCTTAGAAACCTGCAATGTGTGTCTGTCTGAAAGAAGAAAGAAATGTGGGTGAGCAAGTTGACGGGGGGAGGTATAGTGGTGTGTGCGTGCGTGCGTGAGAGTATGTTTTCCTGTTCCTCAGTTGTTGTTTTTGTAATATATCGGCGACAGCAGATGCAACCACGGAAAATTCGTGCCAAGATGTGACATACAAATAAAAAATCGAAGAAAACTTTTCATTTCACGGGCAACAGAATGGGTGGGCTTAGAGCCGAACACTCGCCGAGAAAAAGACGATTCCTGGCAGACAACACGAAAGCGATTCCCGCGGCCGTTGTATCGCTTTCAGCTAGCGAAGACTATGCTCGCTTGCGCTTGTCTCCTCCTGGATGTTGCGCCAGTCGATGCGTCCTCCTGTTGTTGTTGTCCCTCGCGCAGTCTCCGCTATATCGACAACACTTTTGCGCTCCGGCAGCCCACGATGCCCCCGCGGGGCGCACCGCTCCGTGGTCGTCTGCGCTTCGGACAACTGAGCCATTGCTCGGAGCGTTGAGCAAGCGTTGTGGGCAGCTCCTCGTATTTCCGATTATCGAGCAAGCGCGCGGATGCATCGCAGCAGGTTGCAGAAAGATGTTGCGTCACCGCTGTATCGCGTTGCATCGACGTCGGACGTCGATCGGGTTGTGTGACCGAGAAAGCGGCTCGCGCGTCAGCATTCTTTTGCGGCTGTTCAGATGCAGCTGGTTCCGCTGTTGTTGTGACGGAGGTCCAGTTCAGTGAGAATTCGCCGTCGCGTATTTGCACATCGAGCCGAACGCATGTGTGTCTACTCAATGAAATGTGAATACGTACGCGCGTGTGAATATCAGTCCCGGTGATCCAGCCCCTTATATGGTGTACACTAGCGATCACGAATGCATGAACAATTCAGCGATATATCGTATGAAATTCAATGGCTGTGGCGTACAGAAGGCGTTCGAAGACGGGCCTATATAGCAATTGGTATGAGCGTATCAGCACAACCGCTACTTGCGGATGCTGGGCTAAATAAAGAATAAAGAACACAGCGCGGTCCATGTTGGGGACTGCGGTACACTGTGGCGTATACGCTATTCGCTTGGCACACAGGTAGTGGCACATGTAGTGCCGGCATCAAGAACGTCAGGTTGGCGGAGATTAGTCTGGTTTGTATACAACATATGTTATTATTATTGCTCACAAGCTAACAATTGTAAGTGTCTTACAATGCCATAATACAGGCACATGGAAAAACCAAGAAACTTGCAATGCTGAACCCGGTAGGGTGGCGGTCTCAGAAGTTGGTTTTCTCCAAACATGCACTGTTCATATTTTTCTAAGCGAAAATTCAAATAGTTACGCCACCGCTGTGGCTCAGTGGTTATGGTGTTCGGCTACTGACCCGAAAGACGCGGGTTCGATCCCGACCGCGACGGTCTAATTTCGATGGAGGCGAAATTAAATCTAGAGGCCCGTATACTGTGCGATGTCAGTGCACGTTAAAGAACACCAGGTGGTCGAAATTGTCCGGAGCCCTTCACTACAGCGTCCCACATAGTTTGAGTAGCTTTGGGACGTTAAACCTCCGTAAACCAAACCAAACCTTTTCTGCCGTCACGCGCCAAGGTACCAAACTTGGCATTTTGCCTTATCCTCGCATATTATTACACTTTTCTCAAACCAATGAGTCATGCACTCTGTAAATGTGAGATGCAGTCCGATCGTATATAAAATGAAACAAAAAAAGCGTGGTATATTTTGTTATGAAAGAAAAAGAAACAAACAAATAGCATATCGACAGGCATAGAAAGGGCCTTTGCGTTTCGGCGCCCGAGAATGGAGGACTTCTATTTCGTACTTTCCAGCATCGCGACCACGAACTGTGGACGCGTTATCGGCACGGGCTGTGAAACTGTACTGGCACCCCAACCTTGCGGATGTTGATTCAGCTGTGCAAGTAAAAAGAAGCGAGTACAGAAAATTGCATCGTGCTCGATGCACACGCGCGACGGACCAGAAACGCCACCCTGCTTCGCGCCGTCTTTGCCGCGAATAGCCTTTTCCAACAGCAATGCGTTCTGCGCAATATGGGTGAGCGCCGCATTAAATGCCACCGCCGCCAGTGGCAGAAGCAACGGAGGCTCACAAACACTGGCCGCGCTTTCCCGGGCGAGACAGATGACGCACCCGCCCGACGGCTACTCTGGTTTCTACGGAGTCAAGTATATTTCAAGCCGTGCAATCGTTTCTGGCCGTCGCGTGAGAAAAGGCGAAAGGGTACAAGGCTGAGTGAGCCGCGAACGACGTTGTCTGGAAAGGCTCCGAAGTTCTTGTCCAAAAGAGCAGCTCAGGAAAGAAAAAAGAACTGCAAAAATGAAACGGCTATAAAGAAAGGTAAAAGCAAAGAACCATAGCCCGAAATCATTTCGTAATGTTCCCGCGCTTTTTTTACGCGCCTTTCCTGATCTAGCCTCTACGCAATACTACTACGAAGGATGCTTTTCACAAAGGCGGGCCGCTTGCTGTACTTATGCGTTTGGTTTGTTTTTTTTCGCTTCGCCTCGACTCAGAACGCGTTCACAGCTCGCCCGCGCTATTTCTGGATCTGTGAGAGCTCGGAGTGTCCTCTCCAGAAACTTCATTCTCCATGCGAATATTCGATCTGCACAGTTTACTGTTAGTTTATTTGTTCGAAGACGCAAACATAATGGACTCCCACTCGTCAGACCACGAGGTCCGGATTCGGCAAAGACATCTTGCCTTTAAGTTTCCCTCTGTGTGCTACTAGGGATGTGAATGTACAGGCGCCTGGCACTTTGAAGCTGAACCAGCACAAAGCAAGATTTTTCTTCAACAACGAAACTACTTGGCTTAAGAACATGTATTCAGTATGGTAGAATTACTTGCCCTGCGCAAGAATTTTAAAAGTGTACAGCTTTTTCTTTTTGTTTTCATCTTTGGCGCTTGGCTGATGTGGCATTGTTGGCACAGCTTTCACTGGTTTTTTTCGGTATTGACAGCTACTTCAGCAATGTCGCCTTAAGCGACCTAGATGAATAAAGAATGTTTCTTCATGTCGCTTATGCCGGTTGAGAGAACGTTGTCGACACCTGACTTGCAAAGGGCATGGTTATTTGCATGTCCACTGAACGCGCGTTTCGCTGCAATAAATTCTGATTCACACCTCTGCATGAAAGCCACACCAGATTTCTTGATGTTTGTTGTGCTTTCTGGATCTATTCTGCTATAGGAGGAGATATGCAAACGCATCTGGCTTTACACGTGGCATGAAGCAAGCTTTCCCGTGTCAAGCATTAGCTTGCAACGAAGCCAACTTTCCAAGAGACCGCCTTTTTAGAATCAATAAAGCGAGAACATGTCTCGGCAGACCACCTCTGTTCGAGAATTTTGACAGAAACAGAAAAAAAAAGAGGAGGACAAGTGCCATGGAAAAGTGCTAGCTTTGTTTCAGCTTACATATAGGAAAACATTCCACCTGATGCTCAAGGGCGAGCGTAATTGTTTTGCACTGTCAAGGATGGTTCGTTTTCTCCTAGGCAGTGTAAAGGGATATCGCGTTGTACAATCAGAACACGGCGACGCTTTCTCTAACAGACGAACTCGTCTTTCTTTAGATCAATAGAATCCGCTCATTATCTGTCGTCATTTTCGTGAGCTTTTTTTCGCTAACATAATTGGAATCAGAGAGTGTGAACGATTTTGCGCACAGTCTTGAAAGTATATCTTCTCTAATTCATGCAACCCCAAGTTTTCAGAATGAATGAAGTCGGAGTTAACACCCAGGCTTGCTGCGGTGGGAAGCAAATTTAGACATTGAGCGGTTTCGAAGAAGGCGAAACGCCGGAAGCGTCGTAGTTAATGTCTTGTTGAGTGACCGGGCAGCAGGCTCGGAATTTTATCAGATGGGCCGGCGGGGGAAGGATATCCTATCTTTCACAACGCTCCTCATGCAGAACTTACCCAAAGGAATTCAGTGATATGTAGCATTAGGCCGCTTCTAGACTAGCCCTTAAAAAATCAGCCGAATGACTTGATTCGGGGCTTGTTTGCCTTTTCTCAACTTCACCCCTGTTTCAAATGAACTGGAAAGAGGAGGGGTCACAGTGCACGACGACATTGCGAACGTCTCATCAGTCATCCGGCTACGCTTCACACTTAAGTGACGCTCCCTATCCTCCTGGCTTATTAACATATGTGAGGCAAAAAAATCCCATAGTTGCGTTTCGGTTTTACGTTGGAGTTTCGCTGCGATACTCATTAAAGAAGAAGGAGAACTGAAATTTGGAAGCACGCTGCTTCTTACCACATTTCAGAGGTCTCAAAAGCATGGATCCCGCACAGATTTCTAGCTTGTCTCGGCTGCGTAGACTCAGTAAACTGTTACCCCGATGATTCCTTGCCGGAAAGCTTGTACAGGCAGTGACGTGTTTGCTTCGGAATCGATTTTCTAGTGGGATTTCCCTGCAAGACGCTTCACAAAGGGAACTGTTTTCAAGGGGCCTGTGGTGGCGAGTGCATCATAATCGTCACCATCATCATCGGCAGAAATCTCATAACCTTATCTTTGGTTATTTAATTTAATTGTTTATTTTTAATAATGGTCTGGTCCAGTACCCTGTTATCCCCTGGTATAAAGTGGAAGGCCGCAACAACAGCAGCATCGTCATGTTTAGAGCTGGGAAATTACGGACTTTCAGAAATATTCGATAGCCCTTCTTCTTTTCACGCACTGTGAATGAATGTGTGAACGCAACTTTCATTCATTCATTCATTCATTAAGGCAGGCACTGGAGCTAGAGAGCCCCTAACCTGTTTGCTATAAATCATGCTAGTGCTAACTGTTATATTTGGTAAGCAACAAAAACAGTTTTGCGCATGCAACAGCCGGCACCAGAATGAAACAAGTAGAATTCATAGACGATTTCAGCGTGGTTTTCCCATTTGTTTATTTTATTAAAGAAGAATACATATATTTGCTGCACCGGCGGGCTGCAGTTCTGTTCGCTCTTTATAATAGCATACTCTCGCCATTCCTTCTCTTCAAATCACTTTCTTTTTGTTTTCAATTTTTTTCCTCGTAACTTTTCGCACGCGGCTCCTGTCAAACACCACCTGTGGTACGAGCCGCCAGGTCGCTCCATGAAATGCGACTGGCTACATTCAGTACGATTAATAAAGCGATGCATAGACAGCATACAGTCAATGTCAAATGTAATGATATTAAACATTCATTTATGAGCTTAAAGAACTTGCAGTTATCCAGGCTGTAGTGCTCTAGGGCACTATACCCAAGTGTCAACGCACGCACGGCACGCGCGCGCGCCTCGGCGCCGACGCGCGTCCACCCCCGCAGCTGTGAAAGTGAGAGCGGCCTCCCCATTGACGTCACCGTTACGTCAGGCTCGACCGCAGCGCATGGGCGGCATGGTGGCGGCTACAGATGACTGCTTCTTTTCGCCCACGCATAGACGGCAATGTAGTTCGTGTCACGAAGCAAGCTCTCAAGTACTCCGCTGTGTGCGCCGTTCCCCTCTCTGACCCTCCTCCAACCCGCGTCGAAGCCTCCAAATCCCAACGGCATCATCCATGGTTAGCCAAACTACAACATGTCGCTTCTCTGCGTTACAGGTAAGTTAGTTTCGATTTGGGTTTTGCTGTCTCCTAGGCCTAACAACATTCGTGCGAGCTGCGCTATTCCCCTCTCAGGCGCGGCCGACTCGCCGGACTGCTCGCGCGACGACGTGTTGACAAACACGAGCGCGAGAGGATCGGATGCCAAGAAGCCGGTTTCGTCTCTCCCATTCGGGATATTTAGGGAGTGGCGGGAGAGGACCGACGCGTGGGATGAAAATGAAAAACGGCTTGCCGTTAGCACACCAGCCGAAACGCGGACTGCGGCGGTCAAATGCAGAGCGCAACAAAATTAAGGGCGATCATTTTCATTTGATCGCGCATTCCGCCCCGATATGCGTGTCGTGTGTCACTTACCATTACCTTGCTGTAAAGCATGTTTCACTGCACTTACGAGGCCAACAAAAGCCCACACATCACCCATTTGTTAGAATTTTAGGAGAATCGGGCGCACATTTTATGTCACATAATATTTTCGGGAGACGATGTGCCGAAGGCGTTGATCTCACTTTGAACTTTCCGACAAATAAAGCACAGCTGTATTAGTTCATGATCTGCAGTGGTACGTACAATATCTGCCGCGCGATGTCAGGGGACAGATAAACACGGGAACGCAGCTCTGGAAACAGGTGCGGCGCGCACCGCCTGCGCTGAAGGTGTGCAATCAAGTTCGCGCGAGCGTGCCTTACGGAGTGTGCAGCACTCGCGTTATTGTCTCGGCTCTTCTGTCATTCGAAAGCGCGTATGAAATTATTTGGGGCGCGCGTGCGATCCGGACAGTCTTCTATCACGCGGAAACGCGGTCCCGAACCTCTCGCGCACGTCGACCGACATTCTCACCTCGGCTGGCACGGCAAGCGGCAGCTGACGCGCCGTTAGCATTGGGTTGCCAATTACGGCCCTGGCGCAACATTTCTGATGACCGTAGACGTGGTAGCGCCGTTTTAATCAGTTGCGCATGCTAAGTTCGTCGGCTTGCAATCGATTCCGCCGGTGAGATGCGTGTTGTTTTGTGGGAAAGCAAACCACCGGGATGCCGTTGTGGCTAGGGCGCCGGCGGAGCGACGTGCTAGGAAATTTCTGCCCGGCCGGTGCTTCGCTGATATTGAGCCGAAACTATTTTTGGGTAGCTCATGCTGGGTCGTTCGGGACACCGCCGCCTGCGCTATAGCACAAGGTTGCAATTGTTAAGGCCGGTGGCATGCGTTATGCAACCCGCGTGCAGTGAGCAGTCACGAGCCTTAATCGCTGCTTTTTACGCGTACTACATCACTGTCACGGCGCGACCGCTGTGTACTAGTGCGAACCGCGAGCGGCTCAGCCTGGCATTTGACATTCCATAGCGGAGTGCGCCCGTGTGTGCACTTCTTTTCCGCGGCGCTCGAATTTCTGTATGCTGCTCATATACGCACTTGTAGCACAGCGTACATCACGACATCGATCGCTCCATGAGCCATTGTAAATAAAAAAAGCTTTCCCACCACTATAGCTGTTACTGATGGTGACGTGCCTTTGCTTAACAATTTCCGATCAGTCAAGCGCACGCATGTCTATTTATTTTTCGACCGCACCTTCGACATGTCTTTGAAAATGTATATAGATAGAAAATATATCAGGCAGCCAGATTCTCGCTGAGTAGCATGCGCCCTCAGAAACCTGCCGGCAAAGGTTTTCCCTGGCAGTAGTGCTCCAGTGCCGATGTGGACACATTAACATTACGCATAATTTGCCAAGCTTGAAGTTTAGTGGGACCACTTAACGAATTACGGAGAAAAGTTCTTCACTTTTGGGTAGTATATTGAACTCATTGATAAATGTTTTTAATAGGTATTTTTATTTTTTTATGATAGTTTAAAACTGTCATTTGCCATTGGCACAAAGTCCAGTGCACGTTCGAGTGCATGGAACACAAAAACTTTTTGAGGGGCTATATGTATTTTCATCCATTGCAAATGTATACATGTGTGTTTGGCTTTTCTTAAATGCAGGCTTCAGGTCAAGCTCACCCTGTGTGCTTTTCATACTCTTCGTATAAGTTGACAAGTATATGTGACACAAAACTCTTATGGAAGTAATTATTGCTATCTAATTTGCCAACATTGGTGGTGAAGCATGCTCTGGCTGAACTCAAATTAATGTTGTGCATTTTCAGTGACCACAAGTTGATGGTGCGCTTAGATGCGCATTTCCATCATAGATTGCTTGGGATCTATAATCAGGTATTTTTAATCAAGCTTGCATTAGAACTTGTTTGTTATTGACATCAGTCATCAAAGGTTAGGTTAGGGTGCTACAAGCGGACTACTGGGCAGCTTATATTCCAGGTGGAGTAAAACATCATAAATGTGAACTTCCGTTGACCACATATAAAGGAACGCCAGAATTTCTGTAGTATTTTAATCATATATGGTCCTGGTCTCTGTGGCTGGGATTAGGGGTTGCTGTTTAGAATAACAAATCCCTTTCTGCATAAGCAGTGCCAAGGTGCTATGGTGTCTCGGTGGTTTGCTTTCCTTGTAGTGAGCAGACATTCTGAGTAATGTTCACTGAGCTATTATTATGCAATCTATTTCTTGATTATTGATGTTATAATTTCTTAGCCAAAGTAATGTATGCCTACTGTATTTGGCTTGTTGCTACCTCCTTATATTGAATGTGATTTTTTGAAACTGGCTCGTAGTACGTACTTGACACTTGTTGCTTGTGTTATGCTTTCCTATCTGAGCAGCTTGAAGCATTTCATAATATGGGATGGTAGACTTAAAATGTTGCTTGCAAGGCAGCCTTTAGCAAATACACCTGTTGCTTTTACACAAGCGCTGTTTTCGCTGAGATTGGTAGCTTTTTTCTGCGACACATTTTTTATTTTTGCTTTGATTTTATCACTTCAGCAATGTGGTCAGAAAAGCTGCAGTGGTTTTATATATGTGGGGTAATTGAGGCTCTTAAAGTCATGCAAACATAGACAAACAAGAAATGCTAGTGATGGTAGGCAGGTCAGTAGCTATGATTTTGTTCTTTGTGTTTCTTCGTTACGAACCATTTTCAGCTTGTTCAAGGTGTCAGTGAGATCAGTAGCTTAAGTTGCAGTCTGGACTTGCAGCTTAGCTATAAGCTTCAACATCTCGTAACAGTAAAGATAACCTTGCTGCTTGCACTGGTAAAACTTAAATTATGTGCATCTGTGGCAGCACAGAGAATAGAAAATAAAGCAACTTTAGTACTGTTTTTGATGTTTTTCCTATGGAGTAGTATAGTTGCATTTTATACCCCTCCCTGTTTCTCTACACATGTACCATTAAAAGAATAGGGACACCAAATTTCAGTTGTGTGTCCTGTCTTTGGAATGATGTGCAGCACATAAGAAAATGTGGATAGCCACATGGATTGCACCAAAAAGTGGTAAATAATTTACATTAGAACTTTTTTTCTCTCATGCTGTTTCGGTTTGCTTCAGTGGCCAAATGATGACTGTGGCATAACAGACTATTTGAGGTCATATGCGGCAAACAAAAGCTGCAGTATGGTTACTGCTTTCATTGTTTTAGTTCACAGCAGCTCTTATGCAATCCTGTCCAAGGGTTGGAATCACAAAAAATGAATAAGTAGAGATTATATCACGGTTCTTGCATGACTGACATAACCTCAAATCGTTTATCATGTCACAGCTGTCGTTCGGCTGTTGAAACCAAAACCGAACCGGAATGAGAAAAGAAAAAAAAAATCAGTTGTATATTATTTTTGGTGGCTTAGGTGAATCCCACACACTATTGTTTTGCACACCATTCCAAAGAAGAAAAAAAAAACGCCTCCAAAAATTTGATGCCTCTACTCCTTTAACATAAAAGGGAATGTGAATGGGGCAACTAACCACTAGTGCAAAAACACAAAAATATTAGCTGTTGGAGTGGAAATACATACAGAGTTGGTAACCACTTTCAGAGAGTGGTCGTCACAGCTTTGAAGTAAAATCAAGTGCACTAGCATTCAGTAGCCTGCAAGTAAGGTCTTGCTTTGCTGTTCTTGTTTTAGTTATCTTGTCAGCGTTTCATTTGATGCTGATAGTACATGCCAGCCAGAGTGGGCATCGTTTTTATTCATTTAGCCAGCAGAACCATGAATACAAATTTAGGTTAGTAGGCAGTGACATATAACCCGAGTGGCCAGCAAGAATGCAGTGAATTAACTTCACTGTTTTGGTTGCATAATAGCTAATACAAAAGGATTAATTGCTGCCTGCAAATTATAGGAACTGTTAATGAGCTTTGCTGCAAGGGAAAGAGAAAGGACCAGGTTAATTGCGTTTTATTTTCATTTGTTGCAATAACATGAATGGAGAACACGTATATAAGGCACAGTTTATTTTTTCCACAAACTGCCTATGCAGAACTTCAGTTGTTCTTTCAGAGAATTGCCCTAAAAGCAAGACTATTTGACATTGTAAATTGAAATTTGCGTGTGAGATTTGTCTCTCACATTTTATGCTACAGAATAAGGCTGTTGTTAAATTAAAGCTGATGTCTGCCAGCCATCCACTTTGAGATGAATCCAAGATTTGCAGAAAACTCTGGAAATAGGTATAGGGCTTCTCTGCTCCATTGGCCTAGATCGTAAAAAACAGGATATCCTGCCTTTGGTGTCTGCTTCTTGCTGGCAAGGCATTGAGGCGCACAAGCCAGACGGTGCCGGAAACAGAAGTCCAGAGTAATTGGCTTGTGATAAGCACGCAACTGTATTTTTCTGTTTGTGATCACATGGCTTGAAAACGGCTTCTTTTGGTATATCTGTTCCCTGCTAAAACAACTGAATGCACATTAAGGTATCAGTTGTTAACATTCTTGAACATTAGTCATTCCACCATTGGGATGCATTCACTGAACTACTGACTCTTGATTTCTAAATTAAGAAATGCAAGAATATTTCTCAGCTGTAGCAGAATGCCACCCTTTTTTTTTTAATAAGGCTAATTTGTTGGCTCATCACCTATTTGCAGAGCTTAGCAAGAATTTGCATCATTGTCTTATGTGGCTTTTCTCATGTGCAGTTCATACCTTCCTGTGTTTCTAGCTTGCTCTCACAGAATCATGTGTTATTGCTGATGTCTTAGCACCTAGGATATGATTTTTATACCTGGTGCAATAAAAACACATGATGCACATGTGCATGTGTTCAAGAAATCTTCATGTGTATTGCCACATAATGTGCTGCGTTCTTTGCTTCCTTTTTATTATATGCGGTAGCAGCTACATTGTCAGTTCATTATATTAGCTATTAGGCAGCATTTTTCATTAACTAAGGTCTCTCTGATGCTGTCTAGATTGCATGTCACTGTAAATGTGCATATGTTTGCAACTGAATGAGTGTCCTCCCTCCTTTCTTTCTATTTTCAGTAAGGGGAGCCAGGTTCGTAGGGACGACAGGTAAATAAACATTCTTTCTTTTTTCAACCCTTTCTGAATTATTGTTGCAAAACCTGAAGGGTAGCAGGTGGCGATTTACAATGCATAGACAATATGGAATCATGCCATTGTCGTGCTTGTGTTAGTAGTAGGTGTGCTTTTTACTAGCGTTAATTATTGGGAAAATGCACTGTTTGGTTTTTCAGGGTTATTATGTGTTGTACATACTATCGTTTTGAACTCTGTGAAGTGAGAAGATGTGAAAAATTAAAGTATGCAGTGCTTTATGCTTATATATTGTTATGAAGCAATATTCGAGCAGTTCCAGCACAACTGTTGCTGGCAACCATGCTGAGCGTAAGTAGTGCTGCCGTTTATTACCTTCAGATGCACTGGAGGTGACGCATATAATTGCAGCTTTGTGTCAGGTGCCAGTAACCCTTTAACACTGCGGATATAGACCTATGGAATAGTGTGGTGTAGCATGTTATTTCTGCTTGACGTTTTCAGACTCTTTTGACATTTATAGCAAGTGTATGCAGGCGCAATAAGTTTCTGTGTACATGCGCATCATTTTCAGCTTCATGGAGTTGGCATGTCAATTCCTCGGCTGGCCTCTGCTTGAGTCAGAGTTGTTTGGTTGACAAGCAAGTTTGGATAATGTGTTGCGCTTTACTCGACAGGTTTTTCTCCCTGTTAAGCCCTTCTAGGCAGCCAGCTATCTTTTTCTCTTTTTTTCTGAAACAAGCCTCTGCAAGTGCAAGTTTAGTAGCTGTAACGGGCACTTGACATGGTATGGAATATAGTTCCTTAAACTAAATTTTTCAGCTATACTTTATTCACATATTACATGCCCAAAGCGACATGAAAGTAACAGTTTTGTAATCTTGTTCCTTGCTTGCATTGTTAGCTCACTGGTGCATGAACACTGGTAGTTTAGCAAAATGAACACTGGTAGTTTAGCAAGTTTTTGTTCACCCAAATGTAGGCAGACAACCATTCATCCCCCAGAGTCTCCTGAGGAGTGACAGTATATCTAAATAAAATAATAATAAAATAAAGTGCTGCATTACTGGTGCATGCAATGGCCTCCTTAAGGGGGAATGCAGGTTTCAGAGGTGAAATTTTTTATTTTTTTTCTCTTAGAGCTATGAAATTTGGCATACGTATTGGAAAGTCCGCTGAATGCTCATATACCAAATTTCACTCAAAAATATCTTAAGTAGTTTTCACGTTATAAATTTTTATATGCTTCATTACTGTACGAAACTTGCAGAAATCCTGACGTGACAACAAAACATGGTAGGGGTTTTCAATCACACTTAAATTTTACCCAAAGGAATGGTTGATGCAGTGGCATTCTCCAAATATTTGTAGCAGCCTGAGTTTTTTCTACACAGCATGTTGTATCCACGCTTGCATAATGTACTCACTATTGTCATGTCAAATTAGTGATGGTTTAAATCACGTGAAAATCTATGCAGCCATTTTCGTGCTACAGTTTCTGCAAACAAGCTAGTCAGGTCAAAAAGCACTTTTGAGAAAACACATATTTCAACCAGTTTTTTGCTGCCTACCATTACAAAAACATTTTTAAGTCGATTCTGGGCGGTGTTTGATAAAATTTTTCGGGCTATAATTAGAAAGACCTTACAGATACGAAGCCTGGTGTTTTCTAAAGTTCAGTTTTCAAATTTTTCGTGATTTCAAAGTGACAACCCTCCTCTTAAACAACGTACAAAGCACCTGTTAAAAGATTTTCGAAGCCCTGTAAACTCGCCTGAGTCACTAAAACCATAAATTTCAGTGCCTGTGTATGCTGTGTGCTGAATGAATAGAGCAACGGATGCAAAGGGACATGGTAGCAGCCAGCTGCTACACTTCCATAGCTTTTTTCCTTCTTGGGTTGTACAGCCCCAAGGTAATGCTTGCACTGTGAAAAAATAAAAAACAAGATGGCTAGCATTGTCACCACATTCAAAGTAGGAGCAGTTTCTACTGCTGCTTCAAAATGTTGGCCATGTGAGCCACCCAAATAGTTTGTACGTGCCAAAAAATGAAACAGATTGCTAAGGCTTCTTTGGCGTTCTGTGTGTATGGTATGTCAATTTGAAAAGTGAAATACCATACTTTGACATGTGTAGTAACCATAGTATTGAATGGAATGGAGTAGTAAAATATCTATGTTTGAAGTTAGTCACTTACTGGTGGTCCAATTTCAAGCAGTGGACTCTCATGATTTTGAACTTGTAACTTATTGGTACAGATGCTTTGGTTCTGTGAACATCAAATGCATTAAGGGGACATGGCAATTAAAAAATTTTTTCATTATTTATTCATGAAATGGCATGCAAATATGTGACTTTTTAGGCAGAGTTCAGAACTGAATTTTAGTTTAGGCTAGCTTGTATAGTTGTTGACTAATTACAAATACCACGCTCGTCAGGTCATCCTTTGGGGCATTGAATAATTAATGAGAAAGTGAACAGGTTTTGGATTTGGAAGATTTGAAGCTTTGCAAAGGTCTGTTGTATGCAGTAAAGCAATTAGGTTATTTTTCTTAAACACCTAGTAATTTTTAAAATAAAAGTTTATGTTCATCATGCATATTTATATGACAACTGTTTAAAAAAAAAATCAATTTCAGTTAGCAGCTTTATTACACTCTTGAATGTGTTAGGAGTCATGCACGACAAACAGAATAAATCTACTGCCATTGGTTACAAAACGCCTCAGGGATGAGTTACAGCAACAGCACGAAAAGGGAAAGCTGAGAAAATCAGCCTCAAAGTTTATTCACCTCCTCTGCTGCCTCGTATGCATTTGGTTTTGTCAAAAAAATGAGGCATTGCAACCAGCTGAAGCTCTGATCTTCTGATCTTTCCTAATCATGGTGATACTAAAATGGTCCTGCTCTGTCTTCGGAAAACCCACAGAATTCGCAGTGTGCTGGTGCCATCGGAAGCGCGATTCATTCCCAGTTTTCTACCTCCAGATATCAAAGCAACATTATTTTCTTAATCTGTACGGCATATTCTGCTATAGTTTTTAGTCATGAAACAGATTAAATCCAGAGGGTACAAAAAAAAAATTGCGGGATAGAACATTTTGACCAAACTGCCCATTTTATTTGCCGTGTCCCCCCTTAAAGGAGTATAGACGCCTAAGTTTTGGGGACATGTTTTCTTTTTTGTAATGATGCATAAGGCATTATTGCCCGGATTACATGGATTACTGCCCGGCATTCTCCTACGACCGCTAAATAATTTATAATCGCATTTCGTTCTCGTGCTGTTTTGGTTTCGGTTTCAACAGCTGAATAAGGACTGTGACGTCAGCGTGTGATTAGAGGTCATGTGAGACATGAAAAAACTGTGTGTGTGGATGACTGTATGAGTGTGATTAAAGTAACACAGAGTACGCTTCTGGATTTGACTTTTCTGACTCTTTTCGTCGAAAAAATATGTAGGTTTATTGGGGCCATACACGAGCACAACAGCAGTGTTTGCTATTGTATGTATTAAGTACTTCCTAATTTTCGCTAGGTAAAGCGTGACAGAATTCTTGATCACCAAGGCATACTCCTTATTACTATGGCTGCAACTGTACACATTGTGTGCCAAATCAGCATTTCCTTTTGGCCGTGTGGACACATTTTGAAGTGCAGAAAAGAGTTGCTTGCATAACTGAAAGCAGTGGCGAATATATAGGGTGAGGTAGCAGAGGGAGTGGTCCCTATTTTACATAAAGAAACCCCATTTGAACCCCCCCCTCCCCTTTTTTTTTAAGAAAAAAATTTAAAAATACATGGTTCAAATAGGACCCCGCCAACTACTCCTTGAAGAGTGACTCGTAAATGTGCCCCTGACTGAAAGGATGGATTTCAAGTAGTTTCTTTTCTTGTTCTCTGTGTTGGGTGATATGTTAAGATATATGCAAGAATTAGTGCCCTTTATTAGTCATGCTTGTGACACGCATACAGGTGACACAAAGCTTGTATGATCACTGAAAGGCTTGGGGGGGGGAGTGAAAGTGGTTTGCATTACCTAAAAAAAAACAAAGAAATCCCATGGAATCCAATGGTGGAAATTGTAGCCAGGTGCATACATTTCAACACACAAAATTAATAGCACCTTTTCGAAGCCACAAGTTTACCTCTGTGACATGTTAGAAGCCACCCATAGTCAAGTGGTAAAGTTAAATGTGGCCAAGGTCTCAGGACAACTTTGTCAGTAGGTGACCATTAATCAACACAGGCTACGCAAGCTAACTGGGGTCAACACAAAGCTATGGTTTATTATTTTGGGACACTAGATTTAGATCTGGTGCATATCAGATAGGGTAGGAATGCCACTTCTAGCTGTGCCCCCTGCTGGGGACCCTTTTGGCTTCCCTGGACAGCAATGGAGATTAAAGGGTTTATCGAAATGCATTGCAGCTGTAGAGGACCTTGCTTCCACCCTCAGCTGCTATGTATTCTCCATCAGGTTTAAGATTTAAGAAACTGAGCAGGCTTCCTTGGAACTATCTTTATTCTGGTGCCTGGTGACATAGCAAGCTTTGTTCTCCATATTATTTAACTGCACCTTTTAGATCTTCTCACGATTAAACCCCTCATGCAAATGAATGGCCTGTACATTTAAGTTCAAGTCAGTGGCCCAGGAATTTCTGCTTCAAATTACACCACATTCAGGCTTGTTTAATGAGTGAACTTTCTTATAATTAGGCTTCATAATTTATTCAATGGACGTGCAGTGAAAACCATAGTTGAAAAAGGAGGAGGAGCAGGAGGGACTTTAATGAAACAGGAGAGGTCTGCCTGGTTTTCCGCCTGGCATGCTACTCCAGGTGAGGGTGAAAGAAGAGAAGATTAGAGAAGAGGATGGTGAAAACAAGAGGAAAAGAGAAAAAGAAAGGGTGAATGGTGAAATCATAGTTGAAAACGTTTATGTAGCTCATCATAGGCATGCACAGGTCTCTCCTTAAAGGGTGGGGGTGGGGGGCAATGATCAAGGTAGTGCCTGTTCATGTCTTTTGGGTAGCAGGGAACAATATGGTACAAAGTCTTCTTCTCCCCCTCTTCCCCATATCCCCCACACCTTGTGCACACCTATGTAGCTCATTCATGTTGACACATAATTTTATTGAAAATGTCAACCACATTGTGTGAGTACAAATGTCGCTTGTCAGTGCTCGTGTGTTTATTCTTCTCCCCAACTTTTTTGTGCACTATTTTGCTTCCTTCAAGGTCTATCTGAGTGGTAGCAAGACCTGGCGCAGTTTTTTTTTTTGCAATTCACTCTGGCATCCTTGTCATGGTGTGCCTACATTTTGGCTGTGAAGCAAAGCACATTATCACAGCTAATTATGGTCCCCTATTTTATTTTTGTTTCCTAAAATGCTGAGTCAGTTCGCAAATTGATTTAGGCTCTGTTACTACATACCAGCTTCATTCACAAGGCCCACTTGTGTTGATGGCTTTTCTCCATTGCATTGGTAATTTGTGCTCCCACTATTTCACTTTGCAGGGCAGTTCAATAGCTATGTGAACCTCAAGCTGCAAAATGTCAAGTCCACCACCGTAGCAGTAAAGGGCAGCAACCCAAGCTGGGAGCAAGATTTCATCTTGTGAGTGTTGGGTCTTGCTCATGTTTCTCGCGACTTCTAGGCGCTTGGCCGCAGAGTTGGCAAGCAGCGTAGGCAATGCGGGCGCTTTCATATTTTTTCAGTGACGCGGGCCTCGACTCATGGTTGCAATGCCATCAACTGTGTGTGCATATACTGTCATCTCTCCTCACCACATCATCACCCATCAGGACCCTCTTTTTTCTCCTCCCCTTCCTCAGTGAAGAGTAGCAGGCCAGATATCAGTCTTTCTGGCAGACCTCTTTGCCTTTGTTTCGTTAAATTTATCTATTCTCTCCTGCTTAACAATATTCACTGTCATTTATTTATGAGGACGAGAAAGGAATGTTCATAAGGTTGTTGTACAGATCACCTTATCTGGTTTCCACCTTTTCAGTGTACACTTATTTAGTTTTGTCTTGAGGGAAGTGGTCATTTCAAATGTTGCCTCAAAAGACAACAACATAAATGTAGACTCAAACGAAACCATTTGACAGAAGTCTCATTTTGTTCGGAATGCAAGTTTAATGGTCAACTTGCTTGAGGTTGACTTTATTTCTCACTTAAATGTAAATGCATATTGCGTTGTTCATGTTTGTAAAATGATGAAGTTGTTTTTTCTTTGGAGCATTTGGCTTTGGTAGTTGCTTCCAGTTGATATGCTCTTTTATTGTACAGCCTGATAAAAGCACTCTTATTAGGAAGAGCAGACAAAAGTTGACAAAAGTGATTTGAAGCTACAGCTGAAACCACGTTAATGTGGTAATTTAGCAGCCACGCTGTTGCGATAACCCACCTTGTTTTGTTAGGAAGCCTGGTTTTAAATGTGTGTGCTGTTGCGTTACCGCAGTGAGACCAACAGGATGGACACTGGCTTGGTGATTGAGGTCTGGAACAAGGGGATGCTTTGGGACAAACTGGTGGGATGCCAGTGGCTTCCTCTTATGGGCATCCAATATGCAACTGAGGTGAGTAGCCCCAATTGCGAATTGTCCACACGATGTATCTGGCACTTTTCTTGGTGGTAAACACATCGTTGGTGTCTGTCTTGCTGACACCAGAGTGACTGATTTATGATGGCATATCAATAGGCTAATAAATTATTATTGCACCTTTTTGATCGTCATATATTCAACATTCTGAACATGGAAACATGTTTCTTCTTGAACATAAAGTAGCTTGTTAGTAGGTCTTGTGATATTGCTGTATATTTTTAAAAGGGTCTGAATGGCCTCATTGTTTCTAAGTTGCCATCTTTTCAACATTCTTTGCAAGTCTGTGAAATCTTCAGATTTAGAGGTCTTGCACACATTGTGCACAATTTTCGTTGTTGTCTGATCCAGATTGATAAAGTTTTCAATGCTAGCTTCCTGATGAAATAGAGCGTGCATTTTTCTTGTGGTGCCACTCACCACAGAGGAGCAACAAAAGCCTTTTATACCATCTTATTGCCCAGCAAAGGTCAAGTAACCTTCTGTAGGCACAGCTTGTTTACCTGCTGCATTAGTATCCTATTGTTTCTGTGCACTAGAAAGAATTGGTTAGTATATCTGTCTCTGAGCAGATAATGGATTAATCTTGCAACTATGTGTGCAAAGGATGCAAAAGTGAGGGTTTCTTAAATCTAATTTTGTTTTACTAAGTGTTCCATAAGTCTCATGCATTAGCATCTTTATTTTTGACGAGTGCAGAGTTCCTACAAGTTACAAAACTGAATGATTTTCAAAAGAGAGCCATTAGATGGGACTCAAGGCTTAAGGACTCCATTGGGAAATGCTAGCATACTGACAATCTGTCATACGGTTCAAATTGCTGCCTTGCATTGATGCCATTTAGCATTTGGAAATAGCAAATCAATGACAGATGAAAACGATGGAAGGACCTGGCCCAGTTTCTGGGGCTCGGGTGCCTTGTGAGATTTTCAAGTGTCATTCACATGCTGTCCCTCGCTTGAACTACATTAATATGCAGTATGTGTTAGAAATGTCACGCCCTTTTACCTTCAGCAGCAGTAACCTGCTATAACGTCAGTAGAGCACATTCACCACAAGAGGCGATATACTTGTCTATTCAGCCATGATTGTGAAGTACAGGAAAGCATTATAGTGGGAAACAGTGAGTTCATTTTTCCTCGGCTACCATCAGCGACTCATGTCTTAGTCATCCTGTCTTTTTTTTAAAAACGGCAAAATAACAGCCTGCTGCATTTTTGTGAAGAGGCACTTGAAAAGTGATCGGAGGACACCTTTTGCATAGGATTTTTGTGGAGTTGAAACACCAAGTGCAGCTTAATGAGGCGAAGAGAGGAACTTGACAGGACAGGCTCTCACCAGTTGAAGCACTAGTTGTGAGGAGCCAGTCATGCAGTGGACGCACTTGGCTGCAACACTCCTTCTTTACAATCTTGCCATCCCTTTGCTTTGTAATGAGCTGAAGGCGCAGTACCACCGAAAAGGGCAGAAACATCAGTAGGCAACAGGTGCCTTTGCAGGCTAAGGCAAAACACTTTGCTGTGCTCATCGTAATTGCAATAATACTGGCACATTGTGCTTACCATGTGTTTTTGTCTTGTGTATTGATTTATTTTTTACTAGCTGCATAAATATTCTGGCTTACCAAGTTGATACACTAATTACTAGGTTTGCTGTGAGCCTTGATATTGTTACCTTTTTCTCCTCACTTTTTGAACCCACTTATTAATACTAGTTAATTTGGGCCTGCTATTGTAGCCCTTTTGATTGCTATTTGTTAAGCAAACTTTGGTAATAGCATGGATACTATTTCTTTTTTTCTTCTTTATTTTGTGTAGGTAGGAGAGGGGAAATGGCTTTCCCTTGACTCGGAGCTCATTCTGGCTGACGGAGAAGTGCGTGGCACAAAGAACCCCACCGGGCATAGCATCCTGATTGAAGCACACTTTGAACTTCCCTATGGTAAGGCACCTTGTGCGCACATTGAATGCATGCAGGCATACAGTTGTGTCTTTTGAGGCGGGCACAGCTGGAACACATGTCCTTTAGCTCAGCAGGCAGCAGCTGCTTACTTCTATGGGCTTCACCCGTTTCCTTGTGCTCCGTATTTGGTCTCTTCAATTGCAGAAGAAAGGGCAAAATGTGTTGCCTTCTGAGCATATCGCCCTGAGTTCCTTGCTGGAAGGGATTGCATGAGCACCAGTATCCCAAAACCAGCTTTTGTTTCAAATGGGTTGTTCGTAACATAGTCTACCAACAAGTTGGGGTTTTGCGTTGCAGGTACTAGCCACAATGTTGTTATGGGTACTTAAAGAAGCAGTGCTCTATGCGTGCATTTGGGCTAGGAATTGCATTTAGAAGTTATCGGCTCTAAGACCCTCCCCCTGGCAGCAGCGGCCATAATGAAGCAGCCTGAGTGATGTCATAAACTGACAGCGCTGGCGTCTGCTTCAAAACTGCCGTGCACACAGTTGGTGCAGAACAGAGTGCGCACCTACTTGAGTCCGGCCATGACACATTGGGGTGAAGCCACCGAGGTCAGACAGAAGCTAGACAGAAAAAGGAAGGACACTGGCCTTTGTTGCATTTGTTCCCCTGCCATGACTTTCCTCCTTCACCCTTCCGCACCCCTAGCCCGAACAACGAGCAACCCACTCCCCTACACTCGCTATGTGCAGTGCACAGTTCAGTCGGTCAACTGTGAGCAAACACGTGGCCTACGGTCTATGTCATCATGGATCGCGAGCACGCCAGTGTTGCCTGACTGCCACACAGTTCAGGAGTACTTAAAATTCAATTACAGATCACTCGCTGCACCAGATGAGCTCATATTTTGCCCAGTTGTTCCAAGATGCATGGTGAACAAAGTGCAATAAACAGCTTGAGTCTGAAAAAGGTTGTCATGACCTATTTAAGGTTCATAGTGATATCTGCAGGATTTTATCCCACATTGTAAACCTGCGGTAAGAAGTCCTCTCTACAGACCCCAGTCAGCAAGAGCTGATACTCTTGAATTGCCAAAAAATAATTCCATTGCAAAGCCATTTATAAGCTGTGTTGTGCAGCGTAATAAATACACAGGAACTTCAAAACCAGCACTGAATAGGCAGCATTTGCTGAAACAAACATTCTAGGCATTTGCAACTGTGTGGAAGGGGAGGGGGGAGGAGCATTATATTCTTGTCTCTTTGTGGTCAATAATTGTGTCCCACCACAGTAGGAGAATGATTGTTTAGTTCTTTGTTAAGCAGCAGTCATGGGGCTCTTTTGCAACAGTTTAACTTGGAAACTTCATGCTGTTTCTTGCTTTTCTTGCTGGATATCAGGCACCATCTCTTAAGGGCATTTTCTACAAACTTTAGTGTGGCTTCTTTAGCACCATGGCAAATTGTAGCTAATCATGATGATGCTGATGCATGTGCTTTACAAGAACAACTCACATGTGTTGATAGAAGGGGCGGCAATTTTTCTGAAGTGATAATGAGGTTCTTCTGACAAAGGACAGAAGTTTTATCTCATTTGATCTGATTGCAGATTTTTCCTTGAGCAACCAGCACTTTAAGCTATGTCTCACACCTAGTGGAGGGCTCTGTAAAGTGCAGTAAAATCTCTATGCACATTTTTGCATTTCAGTATGCAGCTCGTGATGTTTTTGCATTTCACCTCTTGAAAAAGGCAGCAAGCGGGGCCAGGTTCGAATTCTGGCTTTGTGTCAGACTGTAGATTAAGCCATCATGGCAGATTCACAGGTAGTTCTTGTGATGACTCCAGGAAAGTCTTGAAAAAAAATTTTTCTATCGCTCAACAGCAGTAGAGGAATTAGTTATGCTACGTTTAACTTTTGCCATTTTACTGCATCAGCAGTATAGAGTTGATATCGCATATATCAAACTCAAAGGGAATCACAAAATAGTTTGATATATCAATAGTTCGATATATAAAACATGGCAACATGTGAGGTTGTCTGTAACCCAGAAGCAGAAGCGTGAATATGGTGCACCCATGCTAGTGATGTGCTGCCAGTCTGCATGCTGCCTGTGCACCGCTCGCTGGGTGTCGCTCACTCCGCGTCGAAGCCGCAGCAGACAGTGCTTTGGGAGAAGCCACCGCCGATCATAAGGGGCCTAATTCTGTTACCGGTACACTATAACCGCAATAAAATCTTAATTAAAATTAGGGGACAGTTTGTTTCTGCATCGCCTTCAGCAGCGAAGCAGGCTATGCTGGAGCTGCCGCAAGCCTACGGTCAGCTAGGTTGGCTTCATTGCATGACAACCAGTGCACCAAACGCTTGCTTCTCTGCACAACAGCAATGTCACATTGAAAATGTGCGTGCCAGACCGAAGAAAACCATAGACCACACCCTGCATTGACCTTGTCACACAGTTTTACAGCACTAGCAGTGGCAGCAGGTGCCCAAGACTGTTGCGCAGCCAACCCAGCTCAGTGCACGAAAGTGACCGTGGAAGTGTC
This sequence comes from Amblyomma americanum, assembly GCF_052857255.1. Classification (NCBI taxonomy): domain Eukaryota; kingdom Metazoa; phylum Arthropoda; class Arachnida; order Ixodida; family Ixodidae; genus Amblyomma; species Amblyomma americanum. Next base: position 201,545,239 of record NC_135499.1, on the reverse strand, counting down.
ATTAGGAGAAGTGTCACTTGCAGGTGCGAAGCACGCAGTTCAGTATATCGAATGCTCCGCTGAACAGGAGTTTGATAAATGTGAACAACACTGCTATACATTTGTACAGAATTTTCTAGGTGATACTCTGACAGTTTGATACAAGCAATAACTCTATATATCCGAGCCTGATATATCTAGGATCGACTGTAGTCCCCTTTTGGTTGAAACTTGTGGCCTTGTCTCGCTGTGCATGTGTGCATGCATAGTATGTGCTTGTGAGTAAAGCGTCCACTCTTCTTGTTGCACCTGTTGGCACCCGCCAGTGAAAATGGATCTCCCACTTGCAAGCTTTCCCCCCACCACTCACTCACTAACCTGTGATCCTCCAGAAGCTTCCACCCACCAGAAGCCCATGCAGTAGGGCAATGAAAAAGCAACTGCGAAATCGAATTCAAAGATGCAGCGTGAAGGCGTTCAATGTATTAACGATATCTACAATCAATGCTTTCTAACACATATTTGTCGCATCACATTGTTTGATTGCCTGTGCATTTTTTTTTAACTCCAATTCTTTCCTCATTTTTTTTATCGGCTCGCACCTCCTGCAGAATCGTTCCTCTTACCAAGACAATGGCTGCCACGATTTCCCTTGGCAACAGAACTCCACGACTTCCTTGAGTGGTTGCTGGGGCTAGTGCAAGCACTGATTCCCTTAATGCTGGCTGCAGCATTATGTTATGATGGCACTATAAAAGAGCCATAAATAATTATAAGAGACCTTATCTTTGATCTCTATTTGGGAGCGCTATATGGAACTCACAGGGTAATGTAATGGGCTGAAACATTAATGGTGGCACAGCCAAGCCATTCCACATAACTCCTAAAGCTCAGAGGGAGGTTCAGAGCCTGTCCATTTGCAGACATTGAAGAGTACAGAATTGCATGCCCCATTGTTGCCTTCCAGCAAATGCTTTTGAAGTTGCATGATTTCTCTTGAAACTTGGCTCTTGTCTTGGTTGGTTGGTGGCACAAGATATTCACTTGCTAAGCAAAACAAGCTTGCTTAAGGTTTCTACCAGTTCTGATGACAGCTTATAAGGGCGACTGTGATAAATGTTTGCATTTGACAGAAATATTGATTGTTTGTATCTGCTGTGTGTATTTCTTTTATTGGACCTAAATGACTTCTTATTGCACATTGCTGCAGGGTGCATACCTGCCTCTGTGCGAAAGCATTTGTTGTTGCTTTTAAGTGATGCGTGTTGACTTCTGTTATTCATCCATGCCTTTCCTTCTTTGTTGGCATCCACAGACCTCCAGGATGACACGCCTGAGTTGCAGGAAAAGCTGGAAATGCTCAACAGCATCATGGACCAGGAGGCAAGCGCATTTCTTTTCTTTGTGCTACTAAATAATGCATTTCATTATCTTGCATATTTGTCTCAAGTGCATTTTCATCAGACATCAGCTATCTTAGAAATATTTTGGTGAGTGGGGTTAGTATTTGTTGCGAGCTGAAATGGTCAAAGAGCCATGTGTAAGTACACCACATAAGCGCATGCCTGCACACATGTAAAATGTTTATGTCAGGATATAGGGGACAAAATGTATGATTTAACATTTAGAAAGCATTGGGCTGGACATGACATGAAGAAGCAGACAGGACAGGTGCAGAGGTGCAGGCATTTGGTATGTATACGTATATTAGTTGGCATTCTTATTTTGCATTGTGCCAGTCATGCAATGTAGTCCCAAATTGAGTGCTTCTACGCTTGCTTGATTTTCCTCTCATTTCTTGGAACCCCTTCATTGAAGACAAAGCAAGCTGTCAAAATAGAAAGCAAGGCCTTTGCTACATACGCTCATTGTTCATGCTACTTTTTTTACATTTATATGACCTTTTATAACACAGTTATTATTATTATTTTTTTTGCTGGCAAGAATGGGTGCCCAGGACATATCAAGAACCACTCGCTTTTTGTGTAAAAAGCCAAAGTGGCTCCAGTTAGCCTAGGTGGTCAATTTCCTGAGACACTGATTTTGCAGTTTTGCGAATTTTAATTGCAGTGTTAGAGGTCCTTTATTATGTAATACTGACAGGATTGTGCAAATCATGAAACCTTCTTATAGAACTGAGTGTTTGCAGAACACCTTCTTTGAATATCAAATGAGAAATATTTGTTGCTTCCGAGAATTGGGGAAGAAATCAAAAATATTGGTGCAGGCATATAATGCTGTTTACAACAAAGAACAGATGGAAGTACACTGGGCCAGAGAACATGCAGCGAACATGTCACAGCTCATCCAGTTTTCTGCTATTATGATTGGAAAAAGTGTGTAATGAAGCTCTTTTGCACAATTAGATACGTAATGAAGGTTCAGTATATTGTACTCTGGTGTAGCAGTAAAAATGACTGCTATGATCTTTTAAATAGATATGTATGCTTAATAATATGACACTACTCATCACATTTGGCCTTAAACATAAGTTCAGAGATACGAAGTATTGAGTCTCCAAATTAAGTATGATTTTATTTGCAGGAAATAGTTGATTCATACTTGAATCTAGAGTATTATCAGTTCTTAATGTTAGGTGCAAAAGCATAATTTATTGTAATCCTCATGTGTTTTGGAATTTCAAGATATCTAAAAGCCTATAATTGAGCTGCATGCAACGTTTAAGTTTCATGTTTAAATAGGGAATATGCTGGCAGTATTTCAAAAATAACTTTCTCTTCTAATTCAGGAAGCAGTCATTAAATTTTTTTGCAGTCACTTTCAGTTGATAGCTTCAGCACGTTGATTGTACTTAGGAAAGATGGAAGGTTATCTTTCTGCTTGCAGTGAACCTGCTGCTTGTGACGTTAAATTATAGCTTGTTGAAGAAGCCTGATTATACAAGCTTACTTGCTAAGAGTCCTATTGAAATTGAGAACGGGTGTCTTGGGAAAAAAATTGAATGTTTTATTCACTGTGTTCTCACAAAAGAGCTTCAATGCCTCTTTTTGAACAGTCAGTACTGCTACTACTCGGCACTATAGTGTGGCTTCCATTTGCACTTTTTCCACTTTGCATGTGTTGCTGTCATCACTGTTCCTGTGAAGCTTTTGTGTTTTTACCATTTCTGTGTGTGATTGTTTGTGATCTCTAGGTGACCTCCTATAGGGAGCAGCACAAGAGGCCACTTCATGCATTAAACTGTAAGTGATCTTGGTAGACACAATCAAAAATAAAAATTAAAAGCATGTACTCTGGCCAAGACAGATTTTGCTTCACGCCACAGTGTTTACCGGTTAGCCGGGGATGGATTTGAGGTACCGCATAAAGATTGACATGCAAGTATGACATATGCTGTGATCAGGACATTTAACTCTGTTAAAACTTTTCGTTGGCTTGGCTCAAAATCAAACAAAAATGACTCTCTTTTAGCTGCCTCATTGTGCAACACCTTGTTCAGGCACCAGAAAGCAAGCTTGCATGGTTTTTCAAGTCACTCTTAGCATCTTTCATGAAACGGCTGCAGTTGGACCTCATTGCGATGAAGTTGCATTTCTAGGTGCGGACTTAAATTTACGGTGTCAAAGTTTTCTTCTGCTTCAAAACAGGTGACCGCAGCGCTGACCTAGTCGTTGAAGCATCTGCCTCGCATGCGGGAGGTGCGGGGTTCAATCCCCAGTGCTAACGGGTGCCCACCGGTGATACAATGATTACAAGCTTTCCCCTGCCTAGTGCTCGACTTCTTTAGGGCGAAATGCTTGGTAAATGGGTCTCAGATCTCACCTTGAGTAAAAAGCATCAACTTGCTCTTTGGCCACAGATGCCTTTGCACCATAAAAACTCATTATCATCATGCTTTTTGAAACAGCAGGATTATTTTGTGAGCATTGTCAGACAGATGGTGGCCTTGTTCATTGTTCAGTTTTGTTGGGTATTGTGTACAGACTGCAGTGAAAATGGGCACCAGTGCTCTTTCCATGTTGTGGCATCAGTATTTAGGGCTGATTCCATGGAAAAGCCTGTCTTGGAAACCATGCCAGGAATAAAACCAGCTACATTTTTATGTTTAGTATTTGAGATTACTGCAAGCATTAGGGCGGCGAAAAATCGTGAAAAATTTCAGATTCGAGCATTTTTTGCTGAATTGTGAGATAGCAGCCGCATTCTCTTTCTTCTTATGTTATTGCTGCAGACAGCACCAGGAGTGCCAGAATGATGGGAATTTGATTTAGTCTGAATTCTCTTGAGAGCTATAGTCTGGTAACCATATAATTACCAGGCAAAGGCATCAGCAGAACTTCAATATATATATTGAAGTTCTGCTGATGCCTTTGCCTGCTTGCTTCCTCTTTTGCTTGAGAAAGCTAGCACGTCAAGCGTGACAGCTCTGCAGGTGACAACACGTTTGCACCGTTCTGTGGAAAGACCCATGATATTGGCACTTTTTGGTAGCAGTAGTAATAATAGTAGTAGCCAAAAAATTTTTTTTGTTTTGAGTAGCAGCGAGAATTCATTTAAGTCAAAAATATGATTTGAATTAATCTCTCTTTGGAATTTTGTAAATAGTATATCAAGACTAGTTGTAATGCTGCCGTATAGCAGTGCATTTCATGGATGAATGAGTGAGATGAACTGATCAGGCATTTATTGGAATGCTTTTACACAACTCAATGTCTCAAGTAGTTGCATGACCCACTCTTTTTTCATTGTAATACTTTTTTGTCCAGCGTACTTGTCTACTTGATCACCTTCACTGGTGCCCAAGAAGTCTCTGGTGAATTCAAGGCTGAAAACCATTTCCTGAACTGTTTAGTTTATTTGACAGATATCTTTCTAGAAAAGTCAACTTATTTTCTTGCCTAATATTATTTCTCATGTCAGTTTACATGTATATGCAGTATCTGAAGGATGTATGACAGTTATAACGGTTAAAAAGTATTCAGTGGTCAAGTCAATCCAAGGTACACATACATCACAACTGAAACACAACAGTGCTCTTTCCACACACTCAAAATGTCTACCATCATCATCATCATCATCAGCCTGACTGTGCCTTATGTATGGCAAAGGCCCCTCCTATGTCTCTCCAATTAACCCTGTCCTTTTCCAGCTGCAGCCACCGTATCCTCTGTAAACTTCTTAATCTCATCCGGCCGCCTAACCTTCTGCCGCCCACTGCTACGCTTTCGTTCTCTTAGAATCCACTCTGTTGCCCATAAGGACGAGCGGTTATTTTGCCTTCATGTTACATGCCCTGCCCAAGCCCATTTCTTCTTCTTGATTTTGACTAAGATATCATTAACTCACATTTGTTCTCTCACCCACTCTGCCTGCTTCCAGTCTCTTAACATTAGGCCTGTCATTTTTTTTCCGTAGCTCGCTGCGTTGTCCTGAACCTAACCTGAACCCTTTTCGTTAGCCTCCATGTTTCTGCCGCATAGGTGAATGTCTATACACCCACTTAAGCTCACGAACTGCCGTTAAAGATATTTTTTGTATTTCCTTAAGAAGTGCTTTGCACATGGTCATTGTGAACATCTCAGACGTATGAAGGAGAGTTTGCTTTGTCATAAGAGGTTGGAAGCTTGATTAAGTGGCATGCTGATATTTGCGGATTACTGAGAAGCTGATCAGTAACTGCATTCCTTTTGCCAGTTCATGATAAAGACACTGTGTTGAGCATCATTTGTGATGTTCTGCAAGATTCCTCGAGAAATGGCATAACCAGCAGGTTGGGCTAAATAAAACCTACTCCGCCTTGGGGAATTCCCGTGAATATATATTGGACTAATCTTGCAAACTCTATAGGCTGTTAGGGAACTGGAGTAGCGGCACAACTGGAAGGTGTTACTTTTTGACTGCAAGGAGCAAACCTGAAGATGTTTGATGAGAATACTATGCTGCAGTGGAATGCTGTGTGTCAACGTTTTCTTTGTGACTGCAGCGGGCGTGTCGGAGGACAGCGACTACACGAGTGATGTGGGCTACCCGGCAACCACGCAGCAGTCCCAGCAGCAACACCCAAGTGCCTCGATGCACCATGCCAACAGCTCAGCATCACAATACGGGGCCCAGAACTTGGCCCGCGGGGGGGGAACCACGTACGCCGACTCCAGTGCCGACTGCTACCAGGAGCCCCTCTACTACAACAGTCGGCCCCCACAGAGAAGCCGGGACTATGATAGAGAGCCTTCAAGGTGGGCACATGTTTGCTGTCTGGTACATGCTTTGTAGGAAAGCCATTTGTTTATTTTCTGCATTCCCCGAATAACTTCGAAATCAGTGCTTGGAGTCCTGCACTCTTTATTTTTCTGGTGTAGTGATGCTGTCTTATCGTTAGACCTAGTTGACAACCACTACAACTATGTTCTGCTTACAGTGTCGTTACTTTTCTGTGGTTTCTGACGAGCTCCCCCAGTTGGTTCCTGTATGAGCCCCTTATCGCCCTTACCCTATGGGGTGCCTATGGTGCTGCCTGGCAAATTGTTGTATCATAACTGCTGCACTCTGTTTGCATTTGCTAGCATACTATTTAGTAACAGCCACTTCAGGCTCCAACAGGGCAGTTAATGAAGTGTCTTTCCGTTACTGTAGCATTAAATGGGGTAGAATAGTCCATACTACATGGAAGCCCCCAAAAAGCAGGGTAAAAAATGCGTGTATATTTGAAGTGGTTTAGTAGCTGCAAAGTACCAACATGGCAGCATCTCACTGCACTGGTCTCGAAAGGTGCAGTTTTCTGTGAGTAAAATAAAAAGGTCTAGCATGTTTATGCCAAGTGAAATTCCTCGACTGGCTATATAATTGGTTTTTGCTGGTATCAGCTAGAATCAAGTGATTTCACTTGCAAGTGTAATGGTCCCACTTTGAAACTATTCACAGCTGTATGGCTAGTGAACTGCAGTTGATACCAGCTAAGGCCTACTGAACAGCTGCTGATCTTGGCTGAGAACTATCTGAGTAGGAATTTTTGCTCGGCTAGTTGGTGCATGTTACAGAAAGAAGTGCCAACATGAACAAATGCAGGACAGTGACGTGCTTGATTGAAGCAGTGGCCTTATGGTAGAGCATCCGCCTTGCATTTGGGAGGTGCTGGATTGGCTCCCCAATGCCAGCGGGTACCCACTGGGTTTCTAATGGGTACAAGGTTTCTCTCGGCCTGGCGCTCGGCTTTTCTGGGGCGAAATGCTTGGGGAAAGGACCTTGGACCAAACCGTTGCATTTATAGGTCACTGATTTGTTCTGCCGTCAAACAGCTTATTCCGCCTCATGCGGTAAAACCCACTTGGCGCCAACGATGACGAAAATAAAGAACACTCACAAATGAAGACGGGATTTAAGGCACAGGCTCTGTTTGCATGCATCTCATACCCCCTGAGGGGTCCGAGCGCCTGGCTTGGGGGTGACTCTTGTACCGATTTGATTAAGCACCGACTGAGTGGGCCATTGGTAGCGGGAGTCGATCCTGCAACCACCTGCAGCCAAGGTGGGTGCTTTACTTCAAGGCCACTCTACTTCAATGCCAAGAGTGACAATAGCGAGGACAAGTGCTGTAAGCATTTGTTTGTGTCACTTTCTTGCATTTGTTTGTGCATTGTTCATCTTGGTGCTTCTTCTTTCTGTATCTGAGATCAACCCGGGTTGTTTTTGAAGCAACTGGAAGCAGCATTTAGAGTTGGAGGGAAACAAGGCTTGCCAGAGTTCCACTTGGGGCCAGTTTGAGGACAGCTGGGCATTGTGAATTACTCTGAGGAAATAGTGGGTGAGCTACATTATTACAGGTCATAACTGTTAGCATCAAGTGATACTAAAGCGGGCGTTTCACCTAAGTTGTTCTTCAATTTTTAATTGGCTCTTTGAGTTAGAAGAGCACTTTTTTGAGCATACTATTTTCTGTGGTGTAGCGCATCAGAATACAGCTAAGAAGTGCTAACTAATAAGCTGTGTAACTAATATTGAATGGTTAATTTTTAACTATAATCTCTTAATTTATTAAGATGTGTGTAGCCCACTGGAAGTAATATCCAAATCAGTTCTTAAAATTTCAAAAACTCAGTTACCTTCGGTGCCATGGCCCAACAAATTTTGGGCCATACATGCGCTTTCGAGAAACTTGCAGGCAAAGCAACTCCTCCAGTGCACATAGCTCGTCGAACTAGTCAAAATTTGTTGGACCACGGCACCTAAATAACTTCGTTTTTGAAATTCTATGAACTGATAAGGATGTTACTTGCAGGGGGATACATGTCTCTCAATACATAAAGAGTGTAATGATGATAGTTATTAAGTTAACTACTCAGTATTACTAAACTATACTTAACTAAGCTGCACATGGGCTGTGAAAGATGCCGCAGTAGTGGGACGTTCGATGATTTGAGGTTCTTTAACGTGCTCTTACCTCGCACAGTGCAGGACTGCCTTTGTGTTTAGATTCCATATAAATGAGGTCGCCGTGGTCACGATTTTATCTCACAGCCTTGGGTTTGGCGGCCAAACACGAAAGCGGTCAAGCCAAAGCAGCTTTGGCTTGATCCCCAGAAATGGTGTTTAAGGAAAGAGAACAAGATCACCAGTTAACGTTTTGATAATGGGAAGAAGTTGAACGTCAAGAGCCCAGCGTACACACCAACCAATCTCCCAGCTGTGTAGACAAGTGTGCCCAAGTCACAGCTGTTGTCTGGTGTCAGGCAAAGATCAACTGCTCAGTGCAGTTGGTACTTTTTTTTTTTCAACCAAGACGTTCCGAGTGACGACAATGGCTACAGGAAACATTACACAGACAATATTACTTGTTTAGCAGTTGCCAGGAGTTCGAAAATTTTCCACCTAAAACTGTGTATTTTAAAAGGTATCTTATTACTGTGAGTTTTTTTTTTTATATTGTCTTATTAGTACTAGCATGGCAATAAAATTTTTAAAAATGCTAGCTTGTAAACAAATGTAAGCTTTTTCACAAAGTTTTGGGCAGTAATGCTCTTAGTCATCATATTTAGCTCTGTCACCATACTGCACTGCTTTCAAAGCAAGCACGTTTAATGCTTTTGGAGATGGATTCCTGAACACTGCTTAGAAGGTAATAATTTTCCCCTCACCCCTCTTTGTTCAGTCTGTTCAGGCGTCAGTAACTTACTGCGTTACTGTGGTGCCACAGAATATAATTCCATCAAGCATATGACGATTTAGCCAAACCTGTTGAGGAACTGCGCCCAAAGGTGTGGTTTCTTCAACGCTGTGGTAATTTGATGGTAAGACTTTCAAGTGCTCTCAGAACCGCAAAATATGTTTACGAGAGGCCAGCTTTCTGTGGGTCATGGTTACTGGGCTAGGCGCTGGACAAGTCTTTGACATTAGACTGACCTGTCGGAGCTTCACAGCACATGCATCATGAGTGCGCTGTTCAAAAATTTGAGTAACAGGTAACTGCGATCAACTGTACTTCATAGTCGGGCGTTGTTGCTCTTGCCACGAGCATTTAGCGCACACGTGAACTGGGCTCATCATACTGCAGCAATGTGGAAGATGTGACTACTATCGTAGGGCGCTGATCCACCTCTGCGGCTTCACTGGAAAACACTAAGAGGAAATCTCAGCCACTAACGTGAGCCACTGTGACCGCGACAAGGTGGCAGCATGGACGCTGGGGAGCGCAACTGGCAGACCCCGCCGCTGTTTTTTAGAACTGGTCGTAAGAGGGATTAAGTGGTGCACACGAAGTGATGCTGACTGGGTGTCTAAGGGTAGCATCACTACATCTAATCTACTTGTGGATTTTGAATTCGTGGGGTGCAGTGCCCCTGACATTCTAAAACGTTTTAGGTTATAGGAATTTCAAATGCAATAGATGGAACTGAAGATAACTTTATTTATGAGGGTTGGCGAGGAGCGAGTTCCGAGCAGTGGTGACAGAGATAGCGCTGAAGAAACTTGAAGGGTATCTGCAAGCAGGGGCCTGAAGCAGTGTCATACTGTATGATACACTGAAGTAGTTTCCTCGGAATGAAGTTGGAAGGAAGTTGTTCAAAGATTTTCTACCAATGTATTTCCACTGAGGCATTGTAAAAACAACATCACCACACAAAGTGAATCTTGGGTGATTCAATTCTCTAAAAATTTCAAACAATTAATACACATTTTTTGGCTAATGGTCTGTAACAAAGAGCCCAAATAAAATCACAAAAATTCTTATAACTCAAATTCTGATTGCACTATTCAAACTGTAATCATATATTTGGACTCTACATAAATAAAAACACTTAGAATGGTTTTAATAGGAATCCTACCATAAATTAAAAAATTGTAGTTTTAAAACTCGCAACCCACCTTAAAGGGACCCTGATGATAAACAGAAGTCGGTCTGTATTGATAGATTACAGCATTCTAATGACAGACGCCACTTTCACTGAAAAATGAAAATAGAGCTTTTATAAGCTAGAAAAGGTCAACTATTACAATACATGTGTCACCATTACGGACTTTTCTCGCAAGCAACTTCCAGTGCATGGAGATAGATTTTTGTGCTTGGCTCTTTGAGGCTTGGCAACACCGCCATTCACTTCAAAATGGTTATCAAGGAGTTGTTTTTGGTATGGGCATCACAGGTATGAACTGAGGGGTAGGAAAATTTTTAAATACAGTTTTATTTGCTGCAAATACGTCTTTTGCTGGCAGACAAACATCAGCAGGTAAGCTGCTGTAATCTTCTTTTATCTTGTTTAATGAAAAGCTGAGGTGCACGCTGTTTTCGTCGAGCTTCCTTTCAGAGCTTTAGTAACAGTCTGGCTAAGTTGGTGTGCATTCTTTTGTTTCTTTCTCCTGCAGAAAGGAAAGCCGTCGCAGTTATGATGACTCTCCCCGCAGTTCGGTGCGCTATGACGATGGTGAAGATGGCCGGCGGCGCCAAGGCTGGGGTGCTGGACCCGATTCACCAGCCTACCCGAAGCGTCACCTGTCCCAGCGGCCAAGCCTGGAGCGCCAGGCCAGCTTTGAAGGCCACGGCTACGATGACTCCTATGACTACACCGGTAAGCATTAAGCCAGTGCTGTGGCTTTTCTGTGGCATTTGGGTCTAGGGTGTGAGGCTGTGGGTTCAGTATCCAGCCACTTATTTACAGAATGTGCCTGGTACAGCACCCAGTTAGAGTGCCATTGGCTGCAGTGCAGTTGGTTCTAGAAACACATTTGCCATTTTGCATAATGGAACATTGGAGCACTGTTCTTTTTTTTCACCTTATACAGTTAGCTGGAAACGGGTTGTTGCTTTCTTTCTTTACTCACTGGGCATGCAGTTGTCCTCTTTCTACTTTTCTCACCAGCATATAATCCATTATACTTAATTACGAGCTTTTTAGGGTGTTTTAATGTTTTTACGTCAGCTATATACTGAGGTGCGTGCGTCAAAATTGCACTGGATATGAGAGATATCAAATATGTTCTACGCGGGATATGCATGCAAAAACATACTATTTGGCTAAGGCAGCCATGTTTCAGTGGAAGCTAAATATGACAGTGCTCATGTGCTGAGATTTTATAAAATGTGCATGTTAAAAAATGCAAAATTATATAAATTACATAATCTAGAGCCCTCTATTATACCATTGTTCACATCTCTTATGTAGCCTGGCAGTATAAAAGGTTGTTTATTGATCAGTGTCGTTAAGCTTCAGTTGAGGGAAACACTAGTAGATCTTGGCCCTTTACTAAAATGCTTATAGGTGACTCCCTTACGATCCATCCAGTGTGGTCATCAATATCAGATGACACTCGTTATTAACTGTGTGATTGGGAAAATTAAAATCAGCCTTGGGCCTAAGTGAACGCGCCATTCTCATTAATTATGCTTCTATATTATTTCATGCAGTTTATTTTTATTATAAATAATTAGTAATAAATGTTGTTGGCACCACAAACCACAAACTTAATATACAGCTTTGATACGTTCCCTGTTCATGCTATATTCCGGTTCATACACACAAAACTACAGGCAATAAAAATGTCCCATAAAATTAGACTATTTTTATCCTGGGTAATGCATTGCCGGATAATACAATTTTCTGGCTTCTACTTTCAAAATTTCGGAAAATTCTGGGCGTGTAGTACATTTAGCTTCCAACCTCACATGCGAGTGGGCTGAACATGAAGGCGCACAACATGAATAGCTGGGATGCAGTGGGAGTCACCTGCTATGGTGGCTTCTGCGTAATGCAAAATTTCAGAGGGAAGACGCTTTCAGAAACTAAAGTGCGTACTAACATACGAGTGGGCCTTTCCCATGGTGATGTGACATAAAGAGAAACGCAGTCACTTCCTCATAATGCTTGAGCACAAGGAGGCAGAGCATTTGAGAACTACAATGATACGCCTACATACGAGCGGGCCGGTTCGGGAAACGCAGCATAAAGAGCACAAACAGTAACACAGTCGGCCGCCATGATGACTTCTTTGCAGTGCATTGGTGCAAAGGGGGCAAAACACCCAAAGAAACTGGAGGGGACATTAAAGGTCTGCCTTAACTGTATGAGTGATATCTATAGTGGGTTAATGCCCATATATGCAGAATTGATCATTCTCTACTTAACATTCATAGAACTCGCTCTAAATCCTTATATCTAAATCCTTATACCACTGCTGGTGCAGTAGTGATGCATAAGCAATGCGTCACTGCCTTGCAATGGCAGGTGCTGCCACCAGTGGAGCTTGTGAGATCCAAGTTGCTCTTCCCGAGCAACGTCTTGTGACCATTCACTAATATAACTGCCACCTGGCATAGTGGGCAGTTTGCTCACAATCCGGTGGGCAGGTTGTGATGATGCCATAAGGCCACGTAACCTAGGATGATGTGGCCCATTTATTGACCATGGTGGATTGCGCGAGGCTGAGCAGAATCTTGTGCCCCAAGTTAGCCACAGGGGGGCCACCCTGGGTGGATAGGATGGCCACCTGGGCTACCCTACCCCGGCCAATTTTTCGCTCGCAACACCGGCGCCAACACCGGCGCTGGATTTTCTGCAGAACGCCAGCCTTAACACTATTGCGTTAAATCTCGTGGAAGAGATCTCAGCTATGCCATGATCCCAGCTATTCATACCATTTCCAGAGGTTATTCATGCATTGAAGGACTCTGCCATTGCCATCGGCGGACCGGATGTAAGGCGAAATTTCTTCCGTGCTAAAAAAACAAAAACAAATGCAGATTTAATTCTACAAGCACTAAAAAAGGAGCTATGCAGACCTTGTGCGGAGAAATAAATGTCTTTGTATCCCACTCGTTTAATTTTTGAAAAGTAGGTAGTTTGGATAATACATTTTCTGGATAATACACTCTTCCCGAGCATTAAAAAAAAGACATGTCAACGAGCTTTTACTGTACTGACACATGAGTAGAAGTGGCAGCTGTACATCCATGTGCACCTCGTCACATTCTCGCTAACCACGGTTGCAGCCATTATGGTAGCATCTGGATGGATGGATGGAAACAACTTTCATTAGACGAGAAAAAAAAAACATCTTCTAGGGTGGTCTCCTACGGGTCCAGGAGTCCACAGGCTTGTGCTTCACATAAAGACCAATCCGCCACCCATTTCTGGCCGGCGGGCTGAGTGGTCCTTAAAGCAGCCTCTCAGGAAGAATGAGTGGGATTGGGGATGGGGGGTACTGCCTGTGGGGAAGGACATTCCCAAAGTTAGTGGAAAAGTGCAGATTTGGGCATGCCACAGGTGTTACAATGAGCGGGGAAGCTGGGGTGAGAGCATGAGAGATGGTAAGGTGAAATAAAGCAGCCCGTTTGTAACTGTCGCCATGTGGCGCTGGATAAGGGTGACAAGGTACTGTGGGGTGGTGGCAGTGTCATGCGGCTGAGTTTGTAGAATGTGGTGATTTGATGATATGTAGAAAGGACCGATGTGGCCTCTTGTGCGGGGTTCGCCGCTCTATGGCGCCAGGGCTGGACGGCATAACGCACAAGGCAATACTCAATCTGGACGAAGTCTCCCTCCACGAGCTCCGTAACGAGCTGTGTCGGCAAGCTCTTCAAGCATGGTAACATCTGTTGACAGTCGGACGTTGCTCTGCAGACCAAATACAGTGAATACTAATCTAATTATGATAATGTTTTCAGATCTCATGATTGTAACTGTACCATGTTGGTCACTATTACCGTGATCGCTCATATTACGATGAAACTGAAACTTTGAGACAGCATTCGACAATGTTTTCAAGGTTAGGCTAGTCAGAAGTATGAATGCATTCTCTTTACCCCTTTGCAGTTCAATATTTTTACCCACTTTGTGGCTTTTCCTTTCCGAAACTATTTCGCTACTTTAGGGCACCATGAAAGAAAACAACTGTGCAAGAACAACTCATGGAATGTTTATTTTAGTGTTTCTATATGTGCCCAAGTCTTTCAACGATATTTGGCCAGCATGTGGTTGAAGAGATGGCACATCATGTGCAGTAAGGAAAACATACGCAGTTCAACTGCTGAAATGCTTGTCGGGCAACAGTAGACTGGAACGACTGTGTTGCAGTGTCGGGAGGGGATCAGCTAGGGACCACAAAGGGCTAAACTGATTTCAGTGCTTGTTGAAGTAGTAAGTGCCACAGTGGCAGCACGGAGGGTTATTGTAGCGTCTTCTCTGCACTTTACTCTTCTGATACATGAGTAAGAGAACACATTTGCAGGGGTGCTAGCACGCTTGGATATTACTTCTTTCTTTCTTTCTTTCTTTAAAAACAAATCTTTGCATTCTGAGGATCAGGTTTGGCATTAGTTGCACTCCAGTGAGGGTGCTGCCTAATATCTATTTTTTGCTCATATCTCTTCAGTGAATATCCACTGTTAATATTACTCAAACTTCACTAGTGATGTGACCAGTATATTTTGCAAATTGTCACCACCCAGCTCATAAGCACACCATCATTTGACAGAAGATCCCAGTGACAATGAAGACAGCATATGAGAATAGAACTGCTGTCAACGTGTGCTCTAGTAGACCATCAGTAATACAAAGCCTGTCGATGTGTGGGAAATGTTCGAGCTAAGCATTTTCAAGTTATGCAAAAAAAGAAATAGCAAAAAGGCAATCATGATACTTTGTTCATCCATGCACAGCACTTTGCAGCCAGCACCAAATGCACTCAACAGACCTGTGATTGATGCTTAATGGCCGCATTTCAACGCAGGAAGTACATGTTTGTGCATCTCCCTTGATGTCGAAGGTCAGCATAACTTCTATCCACTGGTGAAGGTCGCGCTAATGGTCACCACCTTACCATAGCAATGCGTGCAGCATTGAAAAGTTTGATGGAAGATGTTCATCATGCAGCATGTTTCACTGCTTAGGTTCTTAGATGGAGACTTTTAAATCTGCTTCTAAGCGCAGAGTTATTTTTCTATACCAGAGAATTATCTGTAGCATGACCATGCACGTGGCTCCAAGTTTTTCAATAACAGAAAAAAAAAATGTGTGTGGACAGGCACTCGCGCTTCAGTTTGCTGCGCAGAATGAGGCAGGGAAAGCAAAACAGAGTGTTGGAGCATCAAGAACTGGCGAACTTGGAGGCACAAGGCGTGCAAGTGAGAATTCTGGTTCCGAAAATGTCAGTTGCCATTGCTAACTTGTGCACTGAGCATTACTCCGACAAGGACAGCAGAATCAGCCCAACATTCATCCATGGTAGAGTTTGGGAGGCTGCTACCAAAGTCAACGAATTATCCATTAAGCAGTGCCTTGGCTGCTCGAATTGTGCAGTGAAATGTGCGCGGTACACTTTAGGACTGCCAGAAACGTTCAAGTTAACTGGTAATTTGAATAAAGTAGTTTTAATTATTCAGGTCTTGTCGTATTGTTGCAAGAAAGTACACAGAAATTGGCAAACAAAACAAATTTTGTATTGTAGGGTAGCTGTATACAAGCTGTTTGCCAGTCATCATAAAATGAAACTTGGCCATGATAGCTTAGGGTAGGTATCTTGATTGTGGTAATGTTGAGAAGTGGCGATTGTACATGATGAAATCTCTTGGCAGCCTTTTTGCCCTTTTCAGTGCTATGCAATGAGATTTTCACTGCATGTGTCAGACAAGGTCTTCCCTTTGGTGCATGTCGTTCTCTTTTTGGT
This sequence comes from Amblyomma americanum, assembly GCF_052857255.1. NCBI lineage: Eukaryota > Metazoa > Arthropoda > Arachnida > Ixodida > Ixodidae > Amblyomma > Amblyomma americanum. The sequence continues at coordinate 201,529,147 of NC_135499.1, read as the reverse complement.
TTTGCTGTTACAGTGAAAGCTCGTTAACGCAAACTTATTATTTCAAATTTATGGATAATTCAAACTGTACGACTTGTTCCATCCATGCGCCATAAGAGTTTGTGTAGAACAATGCATGCTAATTGGAACCTGAAAGGTTTGCGCCACCGATAATTCAAACTATGCACTGCTGTGCCTGGGCGGTATGCACACGTTATGAACCAAGGAATGCTCCTGTGAGGCTGCGCCGCCTCTTTTATGGAGATGTGGAGAGGACAAAAATGGCGTGCGAGGTCACTAGTGACGCACGGTACCAGGTTGACGGGTGAGAGCAGGAATCAGACCCATCTCAGCGTCTCCAACACTCCGAATCTGAAACCACGCATTCGTGCTAGAAGCCACAACTGTGAAACGAGTGATATGGATTTGGAGTTCTTGCTGATGTTTGTTGCGTGTCTTTGTCTTGGTTTTCTTGTGTTCTTTGCTTCGCATTCCATGCGATTAGCTGCAGCTATACCAGTCAAATTATGCAGTGTGCCCCGGTGTAGCGATTTAGAAATGTCGTCTGTTTTCAGTAATTACCACTACAAAACACTTCAAGAGGTGACTGAAGTGGATGCCGTTGCGTTATTGAAACAGGATATCGCCAAAAAGCACGCTTATTGGCACATTGGAAAATTGGACAACGTATGTGCGACTGTATTGGCAAATTTTACTTTTCGACCTTAACGGCCGCACAACCTCTGCGACTTGCAAATGTGAATTAGCGAGTCCCGGAGGTTGCAAAAAGGTGGCAACCATGGGACTGTCACATGCAGCTAAATTTTCCAACCTTACAACCTCAGGTTCACAGCGGTTGCACGCGCTTCGCGACTCTGGTGTAGCTCTCCGTTGCGCAAGGCGAAGTATACACAGGCCTTCTGTTAAGTTTTGGCTTTAAGAAGTTGCTGGCTGTCACCTTTTGGGAAAAAAAAAAGAGCAGGAGATGACAGAATATTTTAGAACAATAAAATAGTGTAATTTCACTACCTTACTGCTTCCCAATCGCAGAGAACCGCATATTCTGTTCACTTTCATTAGTTCGAACTTTGGTTAATTCGAACTGTGTTAGCGTACCTGTGGAGTTTGAATTAATGACCTTTTACTGTACTTCTCCTGTCTCTAAGTGTGCACAACACAAGCTATATATCAAGGTGTAGTTTCTTAGAATGAAACAGTTGTAATAAAGCATCACTTCGGATCACATGTTTTCTCTTCGGTTAATGTTTTTTTTTTTACAGTGCATTTACAAATTTACTCGTGCAATAAACCTACACAGCACAGGGCAGAGGCCATAATGATGACGCCATGTACTATGACACTTAATTTTTAGCAAAGAAATGGCTGCTTGAAGGAAAAAAATCAATATCATTTAGTTAAAGCCCACAATGTGTTGTTTGGCAGCATCGGATGATGCACGGAAGCATGTGGGCTAAAGGAGCAGAAATCTGAAATTTTGCAAAGAATAACGTCATCACGAGGTCCTCCGCACTTCTTTGACGCAGTGAGGAGAAGCCTGAACATCATTTCTGTTTTAATCGGTGATTACATCACCATTTTACCCTAGCGCAAAACTACTTGGCATTCTTTACCTAGAAGCTTAATGCATAATTTGGAATCCCTGAATCTGGCCGAATTCTAAAAAAAAAATCATTTCAGCTTCCCTTTAAGGAATATCCTAGAACACTAATGCACAAAACCATTATCTGTGTGAGTCTAGTTTTATATCAAGCCACTTCTCAGGGTTTACGCCCTTGTTTGAGTATCAACTCTCTTGCGCTTATCTGATGGGTGACAGAATGTTAGTAGTTCTGGAATCGTGACAGTACAGGAAGAAAGGTGTGTGTCAGGTTCTGACATTAAAAAAAGAACATGGTGAAATGGCCATTTGATCCATTGTGGTGAGTCAGAGATCTCAGCCAAGATGTTTTTGTGGCTCTTAATAAAAACAAGCAACTGACATGGCCTCATAACTTTTGATGAAGACATGTTAAAGTGAAGGAAATGGACTGTGGCATTGAATTTTTTGTGAAAAGCTTTGTTGCAGCATGCTTTCATGTCAAAGCATGGCAGTCTAACATATGGTACGAACTGAACATCTTGCTGAGATGTTTGCCTGTGTTACATGGTGGATGACTGTGTGGTTTCAGTCCCTGGTAATTGTACTTGAGCATGTGACCTCTGATATTTGTGGCATTGTCTCATTATAATTGCTACCATTACTGATGAATGAGTAATGGTCTGCGTAATCACCGTCAGCCTCACAACGTCCACAGCAGGGCAAAGACTCCTCCCATCACTGACTTCCAATTAGTCCTGTCCTGTACCAGCTGTAGTCACCTTATCCCCGCAGAATTGCTTGTCTCGTTTGTCCATCTGACTCACTGCCAACCCTTAGCTTCACTAAGCCTTATGGAGTAGAACATCTTGTATTGGCTTTGTCCTAAGGTGTTAAATAGTGCTGCTTCCAACGTTTTGCTTCATTCGAAGTTGACCGCATGGTTAGCAGGTAACACTTCCAGTGGTAATGGACCTGTTGCTAACTTATTTCATAAAATTTTTATTTTCATAAAATTTTTAAACTTAGATTAGTTGATATAATGAGCTGATATAAGATATGCTTGCTATTCCTCATTATGTGCCATAATTCAGCACATTATGCATTCAAGTGAAGGCCACCATGCATAAACATTGTGATGTTGGGCTCGAAGAAAGATGACTTTATATCGACCACAGCACTCAGTGCTTCCCGTTTTTGTGTTTACATGAGCAGCAGCCTAGATCCTTGGTTTGAAGTGAATGGTAGTACTTACTACACTTCGGCATTTTCTTGTGCTTCAGCATCATGTGATGATGTTGGTGGGCTTTAGTAATAATGCACGAAAGAGCTGCATTTTGATGGATGCTAAATGCGAAAAATGCGTCCAGGCTATCAGTGTCCGGCCATTTAAAAGAGCCTCCAGTTATTGAAATTAGTTCAAAGATCTCCACTGCGGTTTCTCTTATAGCCCATGTGCAGCTTTGGACATTGCACCTCATTTACTATACCATGCCAGGGATGCATTAAAGAGCTTGTGTTTTATTCTTGATCACTGGTTGAAGTGACCAAAATTTCTGTGCAGATATCATGCAACTAAGGACATAAAAGATTGTAGGATACATGTCTTGTGGCACTCAACCAAATGCTCCCTTGGGTTGTGAACAAAATCACTTAATAAAGAAAACAATCGACACAATGCTTAAACTGGCATACATGTGCTTTTTCTTAATTCCTGTCGTGATCTGTAGGGCAGCTGGAGACAAGTTTGCATGGCTAACCTTTCTGTAAGCTCAAGCTGATGCAAAAGGGTGTCATACTTTTGTAACCATATCTGAGAATTCCTAGCCATAGTTGCGGTGATTGAGAACGGTACGCCACATTTTACATGCACTTGATTTTTCACAACCTTGATCACTGGAATGGATAACCTTCTCTTGAATTTCTTTTTTGCAGCTCATTCCACCAAAAAGTCATGACTTGCATCACTCTTTACTGCCCTTTTTCAGATATCATGTGTTTAACAGGCAGTGGGAAAACAAAGTTTTCTGAAATCTAAGAGCTAAAACAATAATTTCAACTTTTTGGGCTGTGAACATGGTGGATGAGATTAAAAAGCTTGCAGGGATAATGTGGCTGCAGCTGGCCCAAGACCAGGTTAATTGGAGAGATATGGAAAAGGCCATTGCCCTGCAGTGAGTGCAGAAAGGCTTATGATGACATGGTGTCAAAATCCATCTATAGCTGAAAGATAGCTTATGTATAACATTGGCACTTTGCTATAGCTTATGTGTTTCGAGGCTGATGCCAGTCTTTCCTGCCATCACAATCAAAGTTTACTTGTTACTTCTGTTATAATCAAAGTCTTGCTTTGTTCATTAAAACTCAGTACCTCTCTAATTACAACCTTATGTCCTTTTTTTGCACAGACACACCTCAAGGGAAGGCCTACCCAATGCACCAGGACAGCTATGAGAGTTATCGCGAATGTTCCCCTACCATGTCGCACGTCGGGGACTGGAATTATCCCCAGGAAGACCGCTACTATCCACACGACTATGGCCAAGAAGACAACTGCTGGACTGAAGAGCGCACTACTCCACGTCGTGACCTTCCTCGCCAGCCCCAGCCTGACGCAAGAGCTGATAGGCGGACATATGGCGGCTATGATCGAGCCGGCTATTTCAGTGGTGCTGATCGGACTGAGCCCTACGCGCCGTTCTCACCCGTTGATCGGCCATCCGTTATACCCGAGTTCTCCCCAACGCATGATGACGATGATGCTGCCACATACATAGAGTACCCAGATGGACAGATGGTGGTCGAATATCCAGATGGCAAAGTGGTAGAGTATGCAACCGATGCTGTGATGCCACGAAAAGATGTCTACGGAGACAGTGCTCCTACGGACGTTGGATATGGCAATAGTCATGCACTCGGAAAACCGCTACCGGAGCCTGAGCCACCACCTGTAGTGGTAGAGGAACCATCAGCTCGCCGGCCAAGCTTTTATGGTGTAACTGAGCCCGAGCGCAGTTTTGAGCCGTCAAGCCCAGCTGCCAAGACATCCACATTGGGCGTTGAAAAGGAAACAAGGAGGAGAAGTTTCAATGAGCCATCAAAACAGTTGACACCTGTCTATGAATCCACGAGTCCACGGAGCGAGAATGAGGCAGGAAGTGGAGTAACAGGAGGAGGAGGAATTGGAGGTGGAATTGGAGGAGGGGTAGGAGGAGGAGTTGGAGGAGGGTCATTCAGAAGACGGCCCTTTTATGAAAGTAGTGAACCTGCGACGCCATCCTATGAACCGAGAAGCGAACCCGCGAAGCGGAATGGATTGGCACCGCACGTAGAAGAACCAGTAAGCCAACTGTCACCCGATATCGTGGCACCTGTAGCCGAACCTGTTCCGGAGAAAAAGACGGGTGTTTCCGTAACGTTCCACGAAGAGAGCAACCGGGTCTACCCTGGTCCAGCCGATGAAGTCGTGGTGGAACCATCCGAACCAGAACCGGCTGCAACAAAACCTGCTTCGATAGCCGCTTCACTGCTTGGCGATGATGACAGACCTCCCTTGGTTGCAGTGACGGCAGAACCTGGCATGTCCAAGGCCAAACTGCACTGGCTGTCAGCGTTCAACCGCATCGTTGCTCAACTGAATGAGGTCTGTGCCCGTGCAACTTTCTCGCATGTGCATGTCTACCTCCTCTCTTCCAGGTGCTATCCATCTCACAAGTTACTGCCTCGTCGGTCCATCATGAAAGGTTATGTTGAAGGTCGCAAAAAATATTGTGCTGAGCAATGTCCAGCACCTTAATTTCATTTTATTTTTATGAGGACGGGTACTTGAATTTTGTTCATGAGCATGAGCTCCTGTAAAGTATACGGTTGTCATAGGTCAGAGAATGTGGGTGCTTGTACCCTTTCTTGGAAAGCTACTTTGAAATCCTAGCCTGCCATTATTTCAGAGACAATAGCCTCAGTGAATAATGCGCTGCAGTTTGTAAGCACTACATCGCACTAATAAATTTGCTTAAAATTTTTCGTTGTTTCTGAAGCTTTCCTGTTAGGAGGCGAATTCTTTGAGGCTAATCAGTGAAAAAGTAATTCTGTCTGTATCTCTCTGACAGAGCATCCCTCCTTGATTACAGACTTCTAATTGTTGCACATTCACAATCAGTGTGTTGTACACATTGAGTATGTTTTATGGGGGGTGTTCTGTTTATAGAAATTATATTTACATTTGCCTTAAATTATATTTACATGCACTAAACTTCCTACGCACCTCATGTGCCGTGTTTCAGTTTTGTTTGCATAAAAGCACCGTATTTTCCTGTGGTGCACAGCTTTTGAAAACAGCTTTTTCTTCATTTTAAAGGCTAATATGTGACATCGTCTTCTCTACGCCTACTAACTCACCTTTGGCCCTAATTGTGAGTCTGTACAAATTAAAAGTATGTTTGTAATTTTTGTTAATTATCTAGCTAATTATTATGATTTACAAGATTACTTAGGTTTGCTGCGGTTGACATATATATGCTTTGTTCCCGAAAATATTTTCAGAATAATTTTTATCTTTTTTGACCACCATATATTTAGGAATTTTCGAAAGTGTTCGCTGAAACACCCATTATATCCTCATCTTTTTGATGGCCACGAGTGGCATTATTTGGGCAAAGTGCAGTGTGGGGAAGTCAATTTGGCAATTGTAAAAAGTGTCTATAGGGCGATTTTAGATAAGATGATGCAATTGGTGGGTGGCTGGTTGAAGTCTTCTATTTACTTGACATTTTTATATATTATTGCCTGATGACCGGAAAGGAGGGTTATGTGATTATTTTTGTCTAGAAAAAACATTTCGAAACAAAAAATTCTTTATTACGAAAAGGTGTACTGCACCTGCGTGCAATGCTGTTTTTGGCAACTTTTGTTGCAAATAATTGAATGCGTTGTGAAGATATGCATGAAAATTTTTACAGGGAATTCAGATTTACCATAGAGATAATCTAGCTACAGTTGAGCATGGTGATAACAAAGTGTAAGGAGTCCTTCGATTTCTTCGTTATAGCCGTTGCTTCAGTATAGCGGTACGCTAACTTGGTTGCAACTGTCTCATGCCGACGGGCTTACCTGCCGCTCTGTATACCGAGGACAACATAGCTGGTGCTTAAGTGTGCCACGGATGTTCATTGCGAGCCTTGAACACGCTCACCGAGCACCTGCCACGCAGCTTAATCAGTATGTTCATCTGAATCAGTATGTTCAACTGAATATATGTCAGCCTTGCTAATGCACGCCCATTTCTTTCATGACCCGCATGGGCTTCTGCACCTAGAAAATGGTCTCAGACGAATAATGCTGTACAGGACAAGGAGAGACCAATTCAGAATTTTTAGCTCCGTTTACTGGATGCTGAAGCCGAACGAGCTGCTGTGGAAGAGGGTGCGTGGCTACGATTTCATCGCGCAAGTATCTGTTTTGGTTTGGTTGTCTTCACCGCACAGCTCACAAGCTCGCATACCACAACACTTCTTCATATGACAGGAGTGTCTTGTGGGGTTTTGTACATCAAACTGAATTGGCTTTGATGATGGCCTCCTTCTGGTCAATGGAAATTGTTTGGCGCTTTTGTTTTCCGCCACTTTGCCTTGTATAAACAACAAGACATCGATACCGTTGAGCACGCCAAGCGCACTTAAAACAGTTTCAACCATGTTACCGTGCTGCGAAAACTGAAACTGAACTGAAAACGGGGACCCCAGTTACCTTGGCAACTCTCTCAAAGCGGAGTATAGCGCAGCGGGCCATGTCCATCATGCAGCGTGGAATCGTTCAACTGGGCACGTACCCAATTTTTGACAAAAGGAGCGCCAGCGTCAAACCATGTGTCGAAGTTGACGAACTGTGTGGACAAACGCTTGATATGTGTCTCGCTTGAGGCAGGATAAGTTTTGCACATTATTTGAGTGGTGCTCGACAAAGAAGGTTATGCGTGGGGATTTCAATTTGCCATGTCGAATCGATATGGAAATGTTGGGCCCCATTGAAAATCGACATACTACGCGCGAAATGACCTTAGAGGTTCACTGGAGGTTCTTCATATCCCGTTGTAGTAAAATTTTACTTCGCAAAAATGAGATATCAGATACGTGAGCTTCTGTGGAACTCTCGACGGGAATTACTATTCGTTGGTTACATTAAATTTTTTTTTGTTATGAACGGCTTCATTATAGTGATGTTTGACTGCATTTCTGTTGGTGTCTAAATTTTGCTGTTTTTTTTTTAAATTACTGAAATCTCAAACTTGGCTTATGCAAACCTTTCTTTTTGCTGACTTTGGAAACATTTGTCTAAAAGAAGAAATTAGCTATAACCTGAACTGTTTAACGCTGCATTTACACAAACTTGCTAAGTGATATAAAATTCACCGGCATATCTTTTGCGGATAAGGAAATAGTATTTCACAATTTTCAGTAAATCACAGAACCACAAGAACTTTGGCTAGCAATAAAAAAAAGAATATTCTGATACATTTTCTATTCTGTCTGGATATTCTGCACTATGTGAATATTTATAACAGTTAAAATATGTTGATAATATTGCTAGTGTACTAGTCAAAGCCCCTTTAAAAAAATTCTTTACTGCGCACAGGGCTGTTTTGGCCAACTACGGTTGTGAGTGACTTAAAATATCTTGCAGGGCATGCCCGAAAATGTTTTTACATTTCTGAGTGCCGTACAGTGCGCCCAGTTACACCTGTCGATTTCTCAGTTTTTTTTTCTAAAATTTCGCCAACATCACGCCCAGGAATTTTTTTTCCAACTTTGGAGCCCTTTATTGTATAAAAATATAAATAAAGTGTCAACCATAATTAGTTTACTAGGTGTTTTATGCAGATCTATCTACTAAGCGATTTAAAATTCACTGCTATGTATTCAACGGGTGAGGAAATATTATCTCTCAAAATTTAAGAAAGCACAGAACAATACTGCATATCAATTAAAAAAAGTGTTTCCTTAATATTTTTATATCCTATCCAGGTGTTCTGCAATAATATGCATACTCGTAGCCATTATAAAATTTTTGCATAATATTGCTGGTAGATGGAGCATGTTTAATGAGACCCTTCTGCATAGATTGACATTCCTTAAAACACTTTTTTCTGCAATGTGTAGAAAGCAGGCAGTTTTTTTTTTTTTCAGAAGGGCAGTTAGCAGTTAAGTAAAGGAAGAACTTAATATGTGAAACCTCCATGAATCTTAGTTGTTCTATGCTTTTTTAAGTTCCGAAAAAAATTCTGGTTTCTAAAAGACATCCATAAATTGTATATTGTTTCATAGATAAATGTGCATAGTACGTGTGTGATTATAGTTCCTTTTTCAGAAAATAAAGACACCCTAAGTTTGCAAAAATTCTTCTTGCAATCCAAGTTAGTGAAATTTTAGAAAAAAGGATAAAATTGAAAAATTGCAACAGTAACAGTATCTGCTCAGAATATATACAAAATATCAGGTGTTTTCTTTGAATTGCCAGTCAAACCTACTTTATCGAAGTTTGTGCAATATTATTTTCTTATCCGTAAAAGATATCTCGTTGAACCTATTATTACTTGGCAGATATGTTTGTGTAGAATTCACCATGTAGAAATTCAGCATGTGATTTAGCTGATTCTTTCTCTTAGACAAAGACCTCCAAATTTAGCAACAAAATCTTTCCGTACGCAAGTTTGAGGAATTTTGGAAAAAATAAACTTTAGAAAGCAACACGAATAGCTGTATAGACTCTGCGGTAAATTTATATTTAATTTCCGTGTAAGCATTTTCATGCGTGTCCTCGGAAAGTTTGGAAAAACAGCAGTGCACGCAAGCAACCTAAGTCCACATCTTTGTGATAATTTGTTTGTGCTTCGGCATATTTTTGATAAAAATAATTGCGGACCCCTTTATTCCATTCATCAGGCAATGACTTGTAAAAAAAATAGTACTTAAATCGAAGGACCCGAGGTTCCATCCATTGCATGACCTGATCTGAAATCCCCATGTAAAGAAAGGCAGACAGAAAAAAACCAGATATGTCGCATCGTATAAGCTTGGCCCAATTTTTGAAGCAGTACTTGCTATGCAGTACTTGTATTTCGGAGTGCTTGTCGTATCGGGCGCTAGCGCTCCTCGGCCGGGCTCTGTAGTACTCTGCAAACTGTAGAGCAGCCGGAGCGCCACCTGTTTCGAGTGCTCGGCACGCCCTGACTGAGCTGAGGCGCGGCGGCGGGACGGATGTTCCGCCACTTAATTCGCAACGAGCGAGCAGGCGAGCAAATATTCCCAGCCCCGAAGAAATCCAATTTGAATCCAGAAGAGGCGCGCGGACGTGCTTCGAAGAACGGCGTCTCCGCGCGCCGTTGTGAACCGTCCACCAGCTGCTCGAGAGCGAGCTCGAGATTCTGTCGGGTGTCCTCCGCGTATGGATCATTCAATGCGAAACCGAATCGCGCCGAGTCGCTTCTCGTTTCTTCTTTGTATTTCATTTTTTTGTTTGCCTGTCTGCCCAGTTTTGCTCTTTGCACCCAACGCCCAGCTGTATACGCTGTTTTTGCGAGTGCGGAGCTGCTTGTGAAACTTCGACGGGCCGCCCACACGCTTAGTATATACGCACTGCACGCCTTCGAACCCCGGCATGCGGGGTAACGGGGGCGGCAGTATGCAGCAATCTTTCCCGCGCGCCGTCGCTCGAGGGCGGCGCGTGTGCTCACACTTGGCTACGTTTGGAGTGGTTGAGTGAAGTTGAAAGCGGCCGCGAGAGCTGCGCGCACAGTCGCAGAGCACCCGGAACACGCGTCCTATTCGTTGAAAGAAATCTCTCTGCAAATAGTGGCAATGAAGCGCGCGTGAGTAATTTCGCTGCACATGTTTTCTTCCCAAATTTTGTCCGTGCAAATCACCCTGTCTCAGTGGGTAGGGCGCTGGGCTACTGATCCGGAGTACTCAGGTTCGAACCCGACCCCGGCGGCCGTGTTTCGATGGAGGCGAAACGCAAAGTCACCCGCGTGTGCTGTGTGATGGTGTGATGTCAGCTGCACATTAAAGATCCCCAGGTGGCCGAAGTTATTCCGGAGCCTTCCACATGGCACTTCTTTCTTTCTTTCTTTCTTTCTTTCTTTCTTTCTTTCTTTCTTTCTTTCTTTCTTTCTTTCTTTCTTTCTTTCTTTCTTTTTCTTTCTTTCTTTATTTCTTCCTTTCTTTCTTCTCTTAGTTCCTCCGTTATCCCTTCCCTTACGGCGCGGTTCAGGTGTCCGCCGATATTTGAGACATACTGCGCCATTTCCTTTTCCCAAAAACCAATTTTCATTTTCCCTGTGCCCCGCCGCGGTGGCTCAGTGGTTAGGGCGCTCGGCTAATAATAATAATTGGTTTTTGTGGAAAGGAAAATGGCGCAGTATCTGTCTCATATATCGTTGGACACCTGAACTGCGCCGTAAGGGAAGGGATAAGGGAGGGAGTGAAAGAAAGCATTCCGGAGTTCCCGGGTTCGAACCCGACCGCGGCGGCTGCGTTTTTATGGAGGAAAAACGCTAAGGCGCCCGTGTGCTGTGCGATGTCAGTGCACGTTAAAGATCCCCAGGTGGTCGAAATTATTCCGGAGCCCTCCACTACGGCACCTCTCTCTCTTCCTTTCTTCTTTCACTCCCTCCCTTATCCCTTCCCTTACGGGGCGGGGCGGTTCAGGTGTCCAACGATATATGAGACAGATACCGCGCCATTTCCTTTCCCCAAAAACCAATTATTATTCATTTTCCCTGTCTGTCAACCACTTTGCTGATCTCTTGCTTAGCCGAACTGCAGTGAAGCTCATTGCATGTTCGTGTAACTGAGTAAAGGCTGATGTTCACGTGACGAAGCCGTTCGATATGTCAAAGAATCTGCCACTCGCGATCGTTGATGCTTTTTTTTTTCTCTAGCCAGAGCTGTACTAGAAAATTCAGCGTGGCTAAACGGCATTGCAGGAAGCGTAGCGTGTTGTAACCTAAAGCTGCCACCTTCGTCAACGAGAAAGCGATCCACTAGGTCCCGTGTAGGGATATGTGGGCCGGGCAGTGCATGGACGCACCCGCGAGTGTTCTATATTTGCCGTCACAAGAAGGGAAGGCGGGGGCGGGTAGGCGGTAGCTGTGGTCGCAATCTCCCCTCCATCGCTTTCTCGGAGGCGTACTTAATAATAATTGGTTTTGGGGGAAAGTAAATGGCGCAGTATCTGCCTCATATATCGTTGGACACCTGAACCACGCCGTAAGGGAATGGATAAAGGAGGGAGTTGAAGAAGAAAGGAGGAAGAGGTGCCGTAGTGGAGGGCTCCGGAATAATTTCGACCACCTGGGGATCTTTAACGTGCACTGACGCTAAGGCGCCCGTGTGCTGTGCGATGTCGGAGGCGTACTTCATTTTGTGCTTCGTGATGACTGTAGGACATGCAAAGAGTGTCGACTGACTCGCAGAGAGAGAACAGCCGCCAGCCGTCCAAGTGCTTCGGAGGAATGAGCTGTTGTCGCTGTCTCTAAAAACGCACTAATCAGGCGCAGCAGCCCGCGCTGCCGTTCGTGCGAATACCGAAGGGAAACTTAATTGAAGTCCTTCTTACCTGGCCCCGAACGTTGATCCCGAGAAGTACGCACTCGAGGTGACGTAAGATCTTGCGATGATTCTGGAAGGTTCGTGTTTTTATTTTCGCTGGCATAGGACCTGGAAATCCGCTGCTACCGCTACCGCTGCTGCTGATAGGAAGAAAGAAAATGAAAGTGCCTGTAAATTGGTTCTTTTGAAAGCTGTACTAATCTAGCACGCTGTAAGTTGTACGAGGTGACGTAAGATCTTGCGATGATTCTTGGATGTTCGTGTTTTTATTTTCGCTGGCATGGGACCTGGAAATTGGCTCTTTTGAAAGTTGTACTAATCTGTTACACCGTAAGTTGTACGTGTAAAAAGACAATTCATGGCTGCTTCTTATGTTTTCAGAATAAACGCCGGCGACAGGTGTGTACCTTTTTTTGCGCCTCGATAAAATTTAATTTTTGAGAACTGAAATTTCCATGTTGTCGGAATTTTTTTTCTTTTTTTTTTCTGAAAGCAAGGAGGACTGATCACATTTTCCGAGACCCCTGCGCGGTACCTAGTTTCGCTCGGCCCAATGCATCTGCTGCTCTCTTGCATGAACCGAGCGGACAGGATCGCGGATGGTCCGGGCGCGTCAGATATTGCGCAAGGCAGGACTTATTGGAGATAAATGATGGGAGTCACCTTTGTCCTGCAGTGGCCTTGACTCGACTAGTGATGGTTATGTTTACGCGAGGGGCGAGGGAAAGAGGGGGGGGGGGGGGGGGGGACGTCCGCGCGCACTTCAGCGAGAACGTGCGCAGTGTCGTGCAAGATTGATTTCCGAGCTGTGCGGCGCAGGTTAGCCTATACGTTGACCGCTTCTGAGAGTGCATCCCAAGAACACCGCGGGCGCGGTGTACACGCGATCAAACTTTGACGCCGTCTTCTCCGCACTTGGCTGTGTGCAAACGGGAGGATTGCGCCCTTTCCCCTTCGTCCCCCTCCCACTCGGGACAAACTCTAGTCAGGGCTGCCCGGGGAGGCTTTAGGAGCTTGGACACGCGCTCATTTGCGCTCCGCGTATGCAGGCGAGGTATCCTCCAGGGCGTCTCTTGGGGCGGTTTAAAGATGGATGGCGCTCCGGATTAGAAGTGCCGTCCGCGCGGTGGGTTGCTGCAGGGTCGACCTACTCGGGTTCGACTCCGAGTACAGCGATGTAGCACTTTTCCTTTCCGCCGTCGTCGTTTTCTTGAGTGTGATGCCACGGTTGGTGGTGTTCATTCTCCTCTCTTGGCGTAAATTCTTAAAAGCGAAAAGGCTGCTTGTTTGCGCTGTCATACAGCGTTAGCTGTTACTAGATCCTTCCTCTGTTATGCGTCGCTGGCGTCGGTGTCCGCCGGGCGCACACCGGTAAAAATGACACTCACTGGGCCACCCGTTTCGGAGATAGTGGGTATAACAACATCCGCTCTAAGATATCTACTCTAATATAATATTGTATTCATTTCGTCGCTATCATGAGCCAGCTAACGCTGCATCGTTTTCGTCACAAACTCGTAACCGCCCTGTTATTTTTCTTTCTTTCTCTGTTTTTATTTATTTACTCATTTCCGTGTGCCGCTTTTAATGGTTCATAAATCTCTGTCAACGCGACCGAAAGACTTGGGTAAGAACGAGACGAAACAGAGAACGGTGGGCACTGGATACCTCTGTTGCGTTTCTCGACTTCTGAGCTACCTGTGCTACATAGGTACGTACATACATACATACATACATACATACATACATACATACATACATACATACATACATACATACATACATACATACATACATACATACATACATACATACATACATACACGCACGCACGCACCCACACACACACACACACATACACACATACATACATACATACATACATACATACATACATACATACATACATGCATGCACGCACGCACGCACGCGCACACACACACACACACACACACACATACATACATACATACATACACGCACGCACGCGCGCGCACACACACACACACACACACACACACACACACACACACACACACACACATACATACATACATACATACATACATACATACATACATACATACATACATACATACATACATACATACATGGTTTGGTTTGGTTTGGTTTATGGGGGTTTAACGTCCCAAAGCGACTCGGCCGGGATTCGACCCCGCAACCTCGCGCTCGGCAGCCGAGCGACTGCAGCGGGCTTTCCTCTCTTTCTCTCCGTCTTCTTTTTCTCGAATCCAGTGTCTGCAGCCTGTTTCGCGCACGGCTTGACATGCCTTGCGCGACCGGCCTGTTCTTCCCAACTGCAGTGTGGGAAAGAAAAACCGTAGGAGGGGGCGCGTTCCGCGGAGAAGCCGCGCGGCGCTCCGAGCGGCCGCCCACGCCGGCGGCGGTAAGCTAACGAGGCGTGCTCTCCGTTCGCTCCGTCCGTCTTCCCTCGAACCGTTCGATTCGGCCGTCCGGCGCATTGCCTATCGATCAGCCCGATCCGTGCTTATGTAACCGTGCTGTGCAGACAGTCGTGACCGGATTCTCATTTTTGAAAGAGAAAGGAGAGCGGGCATAAGGAAAAAAGAGGAGAAAAGGGAAGGAAACGTTGATGCGCGCTGCTTTTCTCCGTTTCTAGAGCATTCCCCCCGCACCGTCTTTTGTTTGGCATTCTCGTTTTCAGCGATTTCCTCGCGGCCCTTTCACTCTTTTCTTCAGTCCTTCCCTCTGGCGTCTCAAGGGCCGGGGCCAGCAGCTTGCGCGATATAATTTCCCAAGATCCTCTCGGCCGCCACCGCCCTTGAGGGTGGACGAGGGGGTACTGATTGCCGGAGGGAGAGACGCATGATAAGGCCGCAGGTCTCTCTCAATCCCCGGACGTAGCCAGCCACGCGCAGCTTTGGCTTATTGCCCGTGCAGTGTGCAGTGCTGGATCTGAACGGGCGCGCGTGGGGATAATATGTAATACATATATCTGGAGCGCGACTTAACTGCCCCCTCCCCCCCAACTCTTCGCTTCGTCGTGTCTTTTTTTCGGTAGCAAAAAAAAGGAAAAAAAAAAACAGGGCTACGAGTTCGCGCGCTTTACAGCGTTATCGAATAACGACAGGCCTCTTACCCGTTCAGGAGCATATCTCGACGACTTAAACAGTGGCTTTTTTTTCCTTAGTATTTTTAAGTCGCAGTCACCGATCGACAGAGAAAAAGAAAAGAAGTGGGGGTTGGCTACGCCGAGGAAAGCAGGGCAGCGACCAGAGGACTCTGCTCTCTTGAACAGTCAGCTCTCAGAGCAGCGACTGGATTCGCCACAACTTTAATTTAGCCAGGAAACTGTGTATGTCGTTGCGCTTCTCCAAGAAAAAAAAAATGAATAAGAGGCGGAAGCTTTGTAATAATGTGCGATATCACTATTTACTTCTCCTGATCAGAAGGCCGAGTGGTTTCGTCCGTCACTTTCGCCTTTATATCTGGAATCTCTCGAACATTTCCTTTGCAGTTGTCATCGGGCATTGCCTGACGGCGTAGCTCAAAAATTCGAGTAATCGCGGGCCTGTTGTTCCAAGCGCGTGTCGGTGAACCGTGAACGGCCCCGGGTGATACGAGCACATACGTAAACGGTTTGTGGGGAAAGCAGGCAGGCCTGAAGCTTGGCCATTTGTTGAACGAGGCCTACACAGGCTTTGACAACTTTATTAGGCTCGGTTCAGTGGGATTTTCTCCGGGCTACTGCCACCGCGGCGTGATGATCGCCGGTCTGCGGTCACGTCGATAGAGGTCGTGATTTCTTTAATGAAGACATTGTTAGATAGCCGACCCCCTAGGTCTGCCGTACTGTAGCAGAGCGAACGTTTGGGCTAGTTGGTGAACGATGACGCAAGAAAAAAAAGAACGAAACACAAAGACAAGAGGGGAGACACCACAAGTGCTGACTCGGCAATTGAAGTTTTATTGAAAAAGCGGCACGTAAATCTACCGTACTGGTAGCCGCCACGGTGGCTCAGTGGTTATGGCGCTCGGCTGCTGGCCCGAAAGACGCGGGTTCGATCTCGGCCGTGGCAGTCGAATTTCGATGGAGGTGAAATTCTATAGGCCCGTGTACTGTGCGCTGTCAGTGCGCGTTAAATGAACCCCAGGGGGTCGAACTTTCCGGAGCCCTTCACCACGGCGTCCCTCAGAGCATGAGTCGTTTTGTGTCGTCAAAAACCCCATAAAAACTACCGTGCAGGATCGACTCCAGGCTGTAATGCGAGACCTGTCATTAAGAAGGATGAGCTTAGAAAACGGCCTCTGATCCTTATAGAAGCGCAGGCTCACAATAGCTGTGGCACGTCTTCCGTAACATTCGTGTTTTCTTTTTCTTTTTTCGAACTAGAAAACGGGAGAACAGTGCGGGTTATTGAGGGGAAATCGAAAGCCTCACTTATACGTGTCTATTGCTCTCTCTCGTGATGGGACGCTTATTCGGCTGTCACGCTCCTGAACGTCAGCCGTACGTAATGGGATCACCGAGAGTTCGTTTAACGCTCGCGGCGTCATCTTTTTCTTTAGTGTACACACGAGTCGCGAAAAGTGTATCCGTCTTTTTTTTCTAACCGCCTCGTTTTAGCGGGTGTTCGTTTCATTCAACATTTAGAGGGCGCATACGTACCAGGAAACTCGATTCACCGTTGCCGCAAGAGATGAAATGAAAAGGGGAAAAAAAAGGAAATAAAGTCGCCTCTAAAGAAACGGTACATATTACGGGAAAATAAAGCGTAGAAGCGAGGCTGTCGCATGGGGTCCCGGAATGCTGGAGTGGAGCACGGCGCCGAGTGTCCGCCTTCTCCAAGTGCACACCGCCGCGGGGAAAAAAAAAAAAATCCACGACGACGGCGCTAAGAAGTTCGGCACCTGTGGAAGGTCGGCTGCTGCAGAAGCTTTTTCGAAAGCCCGAGCTATAGGGATTGAGTTTTCAATTCACGAGGGAAGCGTCCGTGTGCGAGAACGCGGCGCCTTGGCCGGGAATTCGAGATATATTCGACTTTCCCCCTGGTCGACTCGCAGCAGCTGGTTGACATATGGAATGCACTCTCGACTCCTGTATACGAGAAGACGGGAGCTCTGAACGCCTTCTTTGCTTAGCGTCGATTTTGTTTTGCTGTTTCTTTTTTTCTTTCTTCATTCTTAAGTTTGTTTGGGAAATGGGGTTGCAGTGCGTGGGTGACGAGGCGTGCGCCTTTTTTTTTTTGTTTCTGTGAAAGAGTGAGGGAACATGCAACACACAATAATCCCGACACTGGAGCTCGGAAAAATTGGACGTTGCAGTTCCGCTGTCGCTCTTTCATGCCGAGTTTGGACTCGGAGTAACTCACCCAACCGCCTATAGGGGGCCTCCCGTCTGCTCTGAGGGGAGGTGGCCACACTATGTCGCACCTCGTGAGGCTATCAGCGCAACACGGCAGTCTCCGGTATACGAAACTCATCACGGGAGCAGTGGGAGGAGGCTTTGTCCAGCTCATCAAACCTGGAACACCAGCAGCGCCTGGTGGACCGGGCGAGACCTGATGCAGTCTGCGCAGGGCCCCTGGACTAGGGGCGCCATACAATCGCCAGAGAAGGCTTCGCTCAACGGAATAAACGTTGTTCATTAGTTAATTAATTCATTCATTGTTTATTGCTACAAGGTCGTTATTTTTTTTAAACCCTCTTCGTTTTCCCTGTCATCTCCCTCCTGTTTACTGCATTAAGAATGGGAAGGTGAAATAAATAAGTAATAAGCTTAAAGACTAACGAAGCGAACATGTAAAGCTAATGCTGATAACTTAATTAAAATAGTATAGACAACTGAAGTTGTAAGCTACCAGCCCACCAATCTCTTGTAGGCCTGCACTATAGGATGTACTTCAGCTGTCCAGACGCTGTGTTCACGCGTAGTCTGCATTAATCGAGCTAATGAAACACGTACCAAACACCTCGGGAGTTAGTTGTTCAGGGCAAGCGAAGGCTCTGCCTCGTTTGTTCTCTCCCTACATTCTTTCTTTGTTCGACTATACAGTAGCAACCTGCCCACTTAGCCTATCCAATGCGCAGGGGGTGAAAGATAGAAAAGTACTGTAGGTGGAGGAAGAATGCCTTGAGAAAATTTCTTTAGACAGTCTGTAGACTATCCGTAGACTTTTATCAGTATAGCCCATAGGCTTTTTGCAGACTATTGATACACAGTAATCTGTACACAATAAAAAAATACAACCTATAGGCAGCTTGTAGACAATCTGTATATTTGTGGCCATACACTTTTATTAGACTTTAGTCTATAGACAGTCTACAGACTACGAATAAACAAAATAAAATATCTTAGGAAGGCAATAGAGCCTAGAGCAACTCCATGGAAAGTATATAATCATTTTTATAAGCGATGGTGAAATAGTGTGCTTCAGCACGTTGGATGTGCTCAGGACGCCCCACTTCGGCGGTTTTGTAGCGGTTTTTTTTTCGTCCGGCACTTCGTCTGTTGGGCTTGGCACACAAGTCGCGCACACCACGTCTCTGTCGATGGCCGAAGTGTAGACCCAGTCTTACGACCATAGTGAGGGGTGCGCTTGTTTGGCGACGTTTCATACGGCTGTGTCCTGACGTGGCAGTCGCGAAGCAGTGGACTGGGAGCTGCGCCAGACTTCGTGACAATGTCCAGCTGCGCTACTCGCCACGGCAATTGTCGCTCCTTGGCCGCCGTCGATAGCGTGGCGCTCGTTTTAGAATCTTTCGCCGCCGCGCTGCTCAAGAGGGGCACGGCAGGTGCAGTCCGTCCGCGGCAGCCTGAAAGAAACGTTGTAGCGTTGTAAGCTCGTCGATTTATCTCCGTGATGCAATATAGTGTTCACTGTTGAAGGGGCTCTTCGCGGTGAAGGTCGGGGGCAATGCTTACCTGTGTGTCTCAGGCGTTTCAGGTATTTTAGATGTTTTTTTTCTCGCCCACTTCACAGGCCTTGGAAGTAACCCGCACCTGAGGATCTTGGATTTACAAATTAAAAGAAAGCATAAAGAGAACGACCCGCCGCGGTGGCTCAGTGGTTAGGGCGCTCGGCTACTGATACGGAGTACCTGGGTTCGAACCCGACCGCGGCGGCCGCGTTTCGATGGAGGCGAAACGCAAAGGCGCACATGTGCTGTGCGATGTCAGCGCACGTTAAAGATCCCCAGGCGGTCGAAATTATTCCGGAGCCCTCCACTACGGCACCTCTTTCTTAAGGTACGAAACAGCGCAACTAACACGAAGGACCAGAAAAAGAAGGATACACGTACCTTCTGGTCCTTCGTGTTAGTTGCGCTGTTTCGTACCTTAAGATGCAATACCAACTCGCCCACTTTGCTGTGTTGCTACAAGTTACCTCTTCCTTCCTTTCTTCTCTTAGTCCCCCCTTTACCCTTCCCTTACGGCGCGGTTCAGGTGTCCGCCGAGACGTGAGACAGATACTGCGCCATTTCCTTTCCCCAACAACCAATTATCGTAAAGAGAAATGTGGTGGGGATGGACTTAATTCTCAGAACTGCCGCTGCATTGCTTCGGCGCTGCGCTCAACGCCAGTCGTCGGAGGCGAAGGCTCGTTGCTCTCATATCACCAGCTCGCCTCGCGGAGGCATAAATAGTGAGCAAGTTGGCTCGCGCGGAGGCAGGGGCTGAGAGTACCAGTCGTAGTAGCCTTTGTGCCCCCTGCGGAGCGCGCCTATTGAGAGCGCATTGCGGAAGGCGTTGTTCGTGTGCGGAGCTCATTAAACGAGACTATACTACCCGCATTGTTCGGGTTCCTCGATGAGGCCATATTCGATTGTCCCCGGTGTAGTTTTTGTTTCGTTTTCTTTTTGTTTTTTCCTTCTTCGCATATGCAGCGCTTGCGTCCGTGTTACGAGCACAGCACCTGGCCGTTATGACGATGAGGCGGCGCAGGTGTACGGCTCGGCAGGAAAGACGCGAAAGGCAGCTCGGGGTCATGAAAGGCAGGTTGAGTTTGGCGGCAGCGCGTTCATCGCGGCACGGCACGCTTCGACTGTTGCTTTTTGCGGCTGGCCCCTGGGCGCCCGTCCCGTACGCCCAGGATGTGTCCTTGGAGGCTCTTTGCTGCCGCTGCGGAGGAGGCCGTAAGTGCGGCACGCTCTGACGGAAGACCCTATAGTGGCACCCACACCGTGCAGTGTGCGAGACAGAGCCGCTTACCGACCGGAACGGTTCTCGCTGTCCGTTGTATGAAAGATTTTGGTGGTGATGGTGCTTTTAGTTTTTTTTTCACTTTTTTCTCTCTTATACCGGGTTGATTTATGCGCTAATGACAGAGCTTGGGATATTTACTAAGGGGAAGCTGGCGAGGCATACGCTATTGTATGCGTTTATATGATTGATTTTATTTAGGCCGCCACCATGTTCATTGAATAAGGCAACGAAAGGCGCAAAATAGCGCTCAAGATGACGTGCTCAGGAGTGACCGGCATTAGCCTCGTCGTCGTCATAGTTCAAGTGCATAACGTGTGCGCCTTTGAGTGCAGCTCTTGCGGGGATTATCTTCTACGGTAGCGGTTGTAGTGGCTTCCGGCCGGTAGGTTTGTATGCATGTTACTTGACCTCGCGTATCGTGTATGCATAAGTTGAGGGTCGGTCGGGTCAGGTCGGAAGTGACACGGCGGATGGACCGACAGCCGCAAGATGTGTCGCGGTTCCTTTGTTAGCGTGCTTTTCTTTTTCAGAAGAGCCAGCCTCCTCAGTCACCTTGCGGCGCAAGAATGTATAGGGGGGGGGGGGGGGGGGGGAGCCATGGAAGTCGCGTGAATCCCTATAGCCCCATCCCCTCATCCTAAGTGAGTGCGTTACCGCGACTCCGTGCGACCCTGTTCTCATTTGGGCAGATTGGATCGGGATAAGCGCGAACTTCGCGAGGCTCGATCCCGCCAGCGTTCGTCCGTTGGACGTGCTTTGGCGGCCCATGAATGATCGTCGGCGAAGACGTTTTAAGGTTCTCCCCCCTCTTCTTTGTTCCGTCGACGTTGAGGCGCCCTTTAGCTGGAGACGGCGAAGGAGTGCGAGGGAAACGAGGCCGCCATTCATCAAACGGCGCGAGCTTTTTTTCGAGAGGGATATTTTTTTGGCGTTCGTTATTGGGGAAGCAGGCTGACGGTGCGAGCTTGGAGCCTGCATTACATGCCGAAGCGGAATGGAAAGGGCGACGCCAGATAAAAATGGCGCCGTTGCGGGCATGCACAACCCTGCTGCGGAGCGAACGGCGAACACGTCCTTCGCACACGGGGGGGTTCGTGTCTGGTGTACGTGATAAATTACCCCTCCTCGATTTGAAGCGGCGCAGCCCGCGGAACGCCGCCAGAGAATACCAGAGGCGAGGGCGCGCGCGTATCGCACGTGCGCATGCCAGCAAAAAGCGGGTTGAAGTTTGCCTGACAGCGCCTCGGACCGCGAAGTACAGCAGCAGGAGAGACAACCAGGGGCTGCGCATGGGCTCGTGACGCTGTCTTTCAGCCCGGATTCCAGAAGTGCAGTGCCTCTGAGCGCCGTTTTTTTTTTTTTGTCTCGCTTTCTCTCTTTACGCTGGTTGCGTTGCGTCGGGTGGCGGCCGCTGCGTATACATGCTGTGTGATCACGCGAGGGAGTGGTTTTGGCCTTTTGCCTTTGCGGACGTAGTTCTGGGCGTGCACTGGTGTGCGCGCGAGGCGGCAGTCTAAACCAGCATACCGCCTCGCCTCCAGACTCCGTTAATTCATCCTTGCTGGTGACAGGTGACAGAGGTATAGAGCCCCCCCCCTGCCTTTGTCACCACGTTTATAGCGAGGAGGGGGCCGCTATCATTGCGGCGCCTGTGCAGTGATTGATTTTTCAATGTGCATAGGTTAAATCCTCTAGCTGGAGTATGAATTAGCGATTAATTACTCATTAGCGTCCTCGTGAGCGCAGCCACAGCTTTCCTTTGTAGCTGCATGGCTGCGCCCCTGCATAGACGACAGTCATGTAGATAGTAAAGATAGGTTCGTTCTTCTTGGTCGTGGTGAGATTTCGTATAACTCGTATACCGGGCTCCACCACCGGGTGCCCCACCGTCCGAGACGAGACGGTATAACAGACGAGATCCGGCAAAACTTGACTGAAGGAAGGAAAACTGAAACTTTATACAGGAATTCACATATTTACAACAGAATAAACGGCAAGCATGATTACATGGAACTGGCTAAGGGAAAATCTTCCCTCCTTGGCATCGCCAAAGATGCAAGGGATCTAAATCTAGCTCAGAACGCCTTTTCCCGGCTCCGGACCTGGTTTTAAAGACCTAGGAGACTCGCCCACCCCTTGCATCACCCAATCACAAACAACTAACACCTGATTGGTTCAAAAACTGTATGGCACGCCTTCCCGCTTCGGCAAGGTTCAAAACCCTTTCCCTAAAATGCCCCACACGAAAAGAACATCAAAATAGATATACGAACATGGCATTCCGGGAATAGACACTCGAAATGATTGGCCCACCAGGTTTAGGTGGCACGCCCCATGCCTTCACAGTATTGCTCACACTCTCGCCCCCAGAAGAAAAAGCAAAAACAACCTCCCATTGTGCCCGCAGGCGCAATCGTTTTCCTTTGACTCTCGTCCGGCCCGCAGCTGTTCCGCACTTAGTCCTGTCATCGGACCACAGCGGGGCGCCTCTCGTGCGCATACGCGGCTTAGCTTGCCGCTGTTACGGACGAGGCGCGACAACATTCCGGGAGGGTCCAAACAACTGGGAGTCGTCTCTCGACAGATGCTTCAAGGAGGCGCCGGCGTGTCCGCGGTGCCACTAATGCACGCGGCGGCGTCAACGAGGGATCCGCATCTGTTGTTTACGGGGGTTAAAATGGACGTCCGCCGCCCGGGACAATTCCCCGAAACCGACGTCCCCATTAGCTCACGGCACGGGACCCCCCCGCGAGGCGCAACGACAGTGTGTCGGGTGTCGGCAAGGGCGGCGGGCCGCGGCGCCGCGAGCCATCGGCGGTGGACGCGGCTGTGTTTGTTTAAGGCGAGCAGCTAAATGCTCCCGCCTCGGAAAGAGACCCCGTTTTCCCGTAATGAAACCTTCTGCGCGAGGGCAGCATCGGCCTTTCGGTCCCCGCGCAGCGTTGTGCAGCGCAGGTGCCTGACCTTCGAAGCCGAGTGGGCCCCCATTAGGGCTGTTCATCACTGCCGCAGAGACAGCAGGAACCATAATGTGCCGGAAGTGGCGAGAGTGTGTTGGGGACGCGTCCTGGCAGCCCACGGACTGGGCGCGTGATCGACCTCACAGTGATTCAACGCAGCTGCCCATTCGATCCCTTCACACGCCCCCCTAAGATTCTACCAGGGGCCCAAATGGCACCTTGTAGAATTATAACACAACGAGGGATCCCTTTTCGCCTATAAAATCGCTCTGAGGGCGACCTAAGTAGTGGGGATACTACTGCAAACACATCGCAACGCTGCAAACAAATTGCGACACTGCAAACAAATTGCGACACTGCAAACACATTGTGACACTGCAACCACACTGTGACACTGCAAACACATTGCGACACTGCAAACAAATTGCGACACTGCAAACACATTGTGACACTGCAACCACACTGTGACACTGCAAACACATTGCGACACTGCAAACAAATTGCGACACTGCAAACAAATTGCGACACTGCAAACACATTGTGACACTGCAAACACATTGTGACACTGCAAACACATTGCGACACTGCAAACAAATTGCCACACTGCAAACACATTGTGACACTGCAAACACATTGTGACACTGCAAACACATTGCGACACTGCAAACACCCAAACGAGCGGATTACACCGCAGTTCCAGTTACTGCCACAGCACACGTCACTGGGTTTGCTCTTTGGTACACATGTCCTCTCTTCCTTGCCCCCCGGCGTGATCATTGCTGTCTGCCTCCCAGCTGTCGTTCGGCAACCTAGACAGCGCGTCAGCGTTACCGTGAGCGCTCCCTTTCCTGTGTTTTATTGACACATTATATCTCTGTAGGGCAAGTGCCCAACGCGTCAGCTTCGCTCCCTGAGGCGTGGTGAGAGTAAGAAAGGAGAGGGGGTTGTGGTCAGACACCACAGTAACCTGAGCGCCGAACAACCAGAGGTCGAACTTCCCCAGCCCCCAGATGACTGCAAACGCCTCTCTTTCTATGGTTGACCATCGAGCCTGCGTTGGAGAAAATCTGCAACTCGCGAACGCAATTGGCCGCTCGGAGCCATCCGCGGCACACTGGGAGAGACAGGCTCCCGCCGCAACCGCTGAGGCGTCCGTGTACAGCCAAAACGGCTTGCCAGCATCGGGCGTCCCGAGAGCCGCAGCTTCACAGAGTGCCGCCTTGAGTCGCTGAAACGCACTTTCAGCTTCCGCGGGCCACGGAATTTTGTTAGGAATCCTTTTCCCCGTTAGCTCTGTCAGCGGCGCTGCCACCTCCGCATAGTTGGGCACATAGCCCCGGTAATAACCGCACAGCCCGAGCACGCTACGGAGCTCTTTCTTCGTTTTCGGTGCCCTCAGTCCCCTAATGGCTTTCAATTTTTCGGGATCGGGTGCGTGATTTCCCGAGCCCACTATGTGTCCCAAGTAACGGATTGACCCTCTCGCCACCTGACACTTTTCCAGCTTAACTTTCAGGTTCGCCCTCTCTAACGCTGCGAAGACGGCGTGCAAGTGTCGTATGTGGTCAGGCAACGCCTCGCTGAACACGGCGATGTCGTCTAAGTACGCACACGCGTAGGCAGAATGCGGGAGTAAAAGCTCGTTCATGGCTCTTTGAAACGTCTGGGCCGCGTTTTTCAGCCCAAACGGCATTACCGTCCACGCAAACTGCCCCCGATGGCAGACAAAAGCGGTGAGTAGCTGAGCCGACTGTGCCAGGGGCACCTGCCAATACCCTCTTCTAAGGTCGAGGAGCGTAATGTACTTAGCCCTTCCTACGCTCAGAATGAGCTCCTGCTGCAACGACATCGGGTAGGCATCTGCCACTGTCCCCGCATTGAGCTTTCTAAAGTCCACACACATTCTCATCGACCCGTCCTTTTTGGGGACACAGACCACGGGATGGGCGTGGGGGCTTTCGCAGGGAAAAATCAGACCCATCTCAAGTAGCTCATCTACTTGCTTGCCCACTTCGCCTTTTAGGCTTGCGGGTATTCGATAAGGGTAACCTGACCTCGGTGTGAAGCCCTCCTCTAAAACGATCCTGTGTTCTCCTATTTTCGCTACTCCCGGCTTGTCGTCGAATAGGCCTCGGTGTTCGGTGAACACTTTGCGAATGAGGTCGCCTTCTTCCGCCTTCAGATGGGCCGTCATGTCCTTGGGGAGGACCGATACTGTAGCCCGCGTTGACACCGATCGAGGCACGTACTCTACTTCGCCAAACGCCCTGTCCTCATCAAATATCACCCCAACTGTCATTACGCGCTTCTGATACGGCCGTAGTTTGCTGGCGTGTACTAATTTTCGGGCACCTCCTGGCATCTGCACGAAGTACGAGTGTTCGCGATACTTTCCGTCAACGCTGCCCGGCCCTTTCCACTGCGGGAACATTTTTCCAGGACGTTGCTCGTCAAACACCAGCACACTGTCTCCTATCTGAAAAGTTTTGTCCTTCGCCCGCCTGTTGTACTGGGTCGCGTACGCGTTCTGCTGCTTCGAGCTCACTAATTGTGCCACCTCCGCTGCATGCTCTAGGCGCCTCTTCAGCTCCCGCATATACTGTGATGGGGACGGCCCCAGCATAGCTGGTACACTTATCTGTCCCGCCCAGCTGCGCTTTAAAACCACCAGCGGACCGGTTGGTTCTCGCCCGTACAGCATCTGGAACGGGGCGACGCCCGTCGTGTCATGTGGTACCTCGCGGTACGCCCATAACAAGAAGGGCACAAACTTGTCCCATTCCTTTCCTTCCTCCTGGATGATATGATACAGCATGTTCTTAAATGTCCGGTTCCAACGTTCGACCGCGCCGTTACTTTCGGGGTGCCCCGGCGTTGAAAACCTTGGCGAGCAGCCTAGCCTCTTCAGAAACTCTTGTGTGAGTTCGGCCGTAAAGTTTGTCCCGCAGTCTGAGGCGACTACTTCCGGAATTCCCGTCCGGCTGAACACCGTCAGGAGCGCGTCACAGGTGGCCTTCGCACTGAGGGAGCGCAAGCACACCACCTCAGGCCATCGTGTGCACAAATCGATGATGCACAACGCGTACCTGTGACCCCTTCCTGAGGGTGGATCCAATGGACCTATAACGTCGACGTTGACCTGTTCGAACGGGTATCGAGGCCTCGTTAGCGGTTCTATCGGCACTCTGTCCGTCTGGCGGCGATCCGCCCTTGTCTGACACCCATGGCAGCTGTTACAGTATGCCCTTACATCCCCTTCAATACCTGGCCAATAAAACGTGTACTTGATTCGCGCCTTAGTTTTCCTGAATCCAAGGTGACCGCCCCAGTTTGATTCATGGGCTAACCTAAGTACTTCTTGACGTCGGGATTTAGGGAGCACCAGCTGCATTACTGGTTGCCCAAGCAAGTTTTCCTTATGGTAGAGGAGACCGTCTACTTCAGTTATGCCACCTTTCCCAGCCCTGGCGTTTTTCCACACTTCTTGCAATGTGGCGTCATTGCGCTGCTCCTCCCTGAAAACCGCCGAGGCGCTGCTTTCCTCGGTTACACTACGAGCTGTGTCTTCGGCGATTAGTGCGCCGCTCTCGCTTGCCCTGCCGACCACCGCGTGCACTTCCGCGTGGGGAGTTACGCCCTCCTTGACTGGTTTCTCTTCTAGCGGCCCGTGTAACTTGTCCCGTTCCACCCCCACGTGGTCTGCCACCTGACCGTCGTTCGCCTCTACTAGCCCTTTCATATCACACTCCTCCCTCAGTGACTCCCATGCTTCCTCCGAAAGCAAACAGTCCGTTCTCGACGCTAGCTTGTCGGTCAGAGCGCATACCACTGGCACCGCTTCTTTAATCTCGGAGAAAATGCCTGCCCCGCGGTTTAACATCAGGGGCACAACTGCAAGCTTAGCCCGTACCTTTTCACCAAAGGCTGACACCAATTCGATGGACCCATGTGGCTCCACCAGTCCCGGGGGTACTATGCTCTCCCGCACAACCGTGATTTCTGCGCCTGTGTCCAGAATTGCATTAATTTGCCTATTCTGACAAGACAGAGTTATCGGTCTTAGTTCGCTTTGTGCGGCCGCTCGTGCCTGTGTCGCCACCCGTGCAGTAAGGCTTTCCCCTTTAGCGTTAAGCGCTTTCGTGGGTGTTCGTCCCGAGCCATGCGGGCATTCGGCCCTCCTGTGACCCATCGACCCACACGAAAAGCACCCTTTATACTTCTGCTTCGTGTCCGGCCTTTGTATTCCTGTCGCCTCCCGTTTGGGTTGGTACGTATCTCGCTTTCCGTCTCGACCATTTGAGCTCTCCCCCTTTTTCTGCTCGTGCTTTTTCACTGCGCTGTTCTTTCCCTGCGCTTCCTCGAACGTCTGCAGTAATGCCGCCAACGTTGGCGCTTTCTTCCATCCCTCACCCTCCTGCAAAGTTACGTATCGAAGGGCGTCCTCAGACAGGGTGTTCTTTAGTTGGTCCGCCACTAGCAACTCAACAATTCCCTCCAACGTTTTCACCCCCCTTTCCTCCACATAGAAATTGAGATAACTCTGCAGGCGAGTCGCAAACGCCCTCCAGCTCTCATTAGGCAGTTTTTTCGATGTTATGAACCTTCTGCGATATTCTCCCGCTGAGAGCTTAAGCTCTTCTAGCACCACTTTCTTCAGGACTTCGTACTCCTTATGCTGCGAAGGTGTCAAGCGCGTCGACAAGAACCGCACCTTATCCACTATTAGCGGAAATACAATTTGGCCCCACTGTTCCTTCGGGACCGCGTAGGCCTCCAGGGTGTGTTCAATCGACTCGAACCAGACAGGCACTTCTGCCTCTGCCGGGAACTTCGGGAGCACTCCCGACAACCATTTCGAGTACCGACAGAACTCCGCTCGCGAGTCGCTTCTCTCCAACGCCGTGGCGTTCTGCTCCAGGCTTACTCCTTTGTTGCTTGCTTGGAATTTTGCAAGTTCAAGCTGGACCTCGAGAGCTCGACGGTGCTCCTCAGCAGCTCTGGCCTCTTCTTTTTTCATTTCCAGAGCCATCTTGCTAATCTGAGCGTCAGACACAGACGAACTGTCCTCCGAAACAACCGTTTCCTCTCCCTCACTCATCGTGCTCGCTTTCCGCCTGTCCGGGTTTAAGTGTGCGAACCGGGTGTTCATGCACTCCCAGACCGCCTATCCAGACAGCAATGCCCCCGCCAAGGTGAAAGGCAAAGAGGACTCACCCACTGATGAGATGCACCTCGCTGGCGTCCGACTTTCGTCGCTGTCGCTGTCTCTCTGTCGCCGCCCGCTTCCCCACGCAGCTTCTCCCGACCGGCCACCGCCTTGCGCTGCTGGTCCACCCTTGGAGTCTCCGCTGCTGGTTCCCTTGGAAGCTGCCGATTCCTGCCTTCAGCTCTTGCTCCTCCTCAGCCGCCGATGCTTGGCCCGTTGCCGGAACGTCGTCTCTTCCTCCTTTGCTATCTCCTGATAACGAAAGGATCCTGTCGACTGCGCCAGTAAAGATAGGTTCGTTCTTCTTGGTCGTGGTGAGATTTCGTATAACTCGTATACCGGGCTCCACCACCGGGTGCCCCACCGTCCGAGACGAGACGGTATAACAGACGAGATCCGGCAAAACTTGACTGAAGGAAGGAAAACTGAAACTTTATACAGGAATTCACATATTTACAACAGAATAAACGGCAAGCATGATTACATGGAACTGGCTAAGGGAAAATCTTCCCTCCTTGGCATCGCCAAAGATGCAAGGGATCTAAATCTAGCTCAGAACGCCTTTTCCCGGCTCCGGACCTGGTTTTAAAGACCTAGGAGACTCGCCCACCCCTTGCATCACCCAATCACAAACAACTAACACCTGATTGGTTCAAAAACTGTATGGCACGCCTTCCCGCTTCGGCAAGGTTCAAAACCCTTTCCCTAAAATGCCCCACACGAAAAGAACATCAAAATAGATATACGAACATGGCATTCCGGGAATAGACACTCGAAATGATTGGCCCACCAGGTTTAGGTGGCACGCCCCATGCCTTCACAGTATTGCTCACACTCTCGCCCCCAGAAGAAAAAGCAAAAACAACCTCCCATTGTGCCCGCAGGCGCAATCGTTTTCCTTTGACTCTCGTCCGGCCCGCAGCTGTTCCGCACTTAGTCCTGTCATCGGACCACAGCGGGGCGCCTCTCGTGCGCATACGCGGCTTAGCTTGCCGCTGTTACGGACGAGGCGCGACAACATTCCGGGAGGGTCCAAACAACTGGGAGTCGTCTCTCGACAGATGCTTCAAGGAGGCGCCGGCGTGTCCGCGGTGCCACTAATGCACGCGGCGGCGTCAACGAGGGATCCGCATCTGTTGTTTACGGGGGTTAAAATGGACGTCCGCCGCCCGGGACAATTCCCCGAAACCGACGTCCCCATTAGCTCACGGCACGGGACCCCCCCGCGAGGCGCAACGACAGTGTGTCGGGTGTCGGCAAGGGCGGCGGGCCGCGGCGCCGCGAGCCATCGGCGGTGGACGCGGCTGTGTTTGTTTAAGGCGAGCAGCTAAATGCTCCCGCCTCGGAAAGAGACCCCGTTTTCCCGTAATGAAACCTTCTGCGCGAGGGCAGCATCGGCCTTTCGGTCCCCGCGCAGCGTTGTGCAGCGCAGGTGCCTGACCTTCGAAGCCGAGTGGGCCCCCATTAGGGCTGTTCATCACTGCCGCAGAGACAGCAGGAACCATAATGTGCCGGAAGTGGCGAGAGTGTGTTGGGGACGCGTCCTGGCAGCCCACGGACTGGGCGCGTGATCGACCTCACAGTGATTCAACGCAGCTGCCCATTCGATCCCTTCACATAGATGATTCCCTACTTGACGAATTTTGTGACTATTTTCTATGCGCCAGTAGTCTCGACTGGCGGGCAGTTGTGCGAGCGGCTGTTTTTTCAATCTCACGCGAAAGTGTAGAGAGCTATAGGAGTACAAAGGTCACTGCGGTGAAGTTAATGGGTTCCGCGCGGATTTCGCTTCGTGTATGCGCTGCATTTGGCCCTCTAGAGACCTGGGCCACAGTATATAGAGTCTTTCTTGGCTGGCGCCGGTCAAGTGGCGTATACTACCCACCGGTAGACGCGCGGAGGCAACCCTGTGCGGCTTCGCGCTTTGTCTGCGCATCACGTGGACTGAAAGGATGCGGGGGAGCGCTCCCGAAAACGATATGCTGAAAGGTTCGGTGCAGCGCCCTGTGGTGGACGCGGCTGCCGCTTCGTCCGTTCTGTAAACACTGGCGCTTGTGACACTGCCCCAGAGAGACGGCGGTGTGGTGCAGAGGTGGCCAACCTCACGTCGTGAGGTGAGGTTGAGGTGAGGTCGGCGACGGCTCGAAATCTTGTGAGTGACGTGAGCAAATCAGACCTCAACCTGACGCGTCAGTTTGAGGTTGAGTTACGTCGTCATTCAGTGAGGTCGAAACTTTTTGCAGTTGCCACGTCTTACTCCGACGAGTCCCGCTTCCGAAGCGGAGTTCCAGTGCATCACCGCAGTGTTCATGCAATGACGCTTGGGGTTCGGTTTCCCCTGTTTGGACAACCGGATGCCACAGTTCCCTCTTAGCTTCCGGTGCTGCGCTGTAATGTCCGTTCAGCCCGAGTCTACAGGAAGACGCACCCCTCTGGTCTTCCCGGAAGAAGTGTTACTGTCACAGCACGCCACTCTCCCTCCCCCTTGCACCGCTGGCGTAGCACCCGGCTTCCTGCCGGTCGACTCAAACTCCCGGGAGCGCGCAAAGCACGTAACTCACGTTGACCCGCGGTAGCTTTCTATGATGCCGCAAACAAATACGTTCAGTCCAACAAGTACGCAATAAATTCGTCGCACCGCGGATGGCCCCAAGCAAGACTGTTTCGTGTTCATGCTAGTTGCCGGCGCTGACGTCACGGCTTTTGCCTTGCAGTCGAATAAAGGGGATCCTGCTGTACATTGCAAGCCGACTCAACAGAAACTGCAGCTGTCGGCACAGGCGAGAGAATGTGATTCAGGCGGTTCCTAACAAGGACACCTGCTGATTTGATTAAAAAAGCACGAAGCCAAAAAAAACCTGTTTAACACCGTCGAAGCTTTTGATCGGTGACTTCCCCTTTCGAATCTCACACTAGTTCTGTATATTCCAGTTCCGTAATGCAAGCAGATGCAAACATCATCATCATCAGCCTTACTACACCCACTGCAGGGCAAAGGCCTCTCCCGTGTCTCTCCAATTAACCCTGTCATTTGCCCGCTGAATCCACCCTTTGCCTGCAAACTTCTTAATCTCATCCGCCCAACTAACCTTCTGCGCCCCCCTGCTTCGCTTACTTTGCAAACGTAATTTCACTTTTATATCCTTCCAAATAACCTTTATTTGGTCTCGGTTCCTTGTTCCTTCTCTGAAATTCACTTATTATGCCGAAACATCGCAACATGAAGCGAACGTGCCAGCATATCGGTGTTACAGTGCCAGCATATCGGTGTTACAGCGGCGAAAAAATGCATAACTATAATGAATGTATGGTGGTATGGTAGCTGATCCCTTTTCCTCTCTTTTTTTAAATGAAGAGTGAATAGAACTGATTACGTGCTGGCGCTGTGCTGCTGAGTCGCTGTTTCAAGCCTTCTAATATGACGTTTAATGGGGCACAGTGTTGTTCGCTCGTATGGGATCAGTAAGGTTGGCGGCCTGCTTTGCACACAACGACGCACTACACGTTATCTTTCCTTTAACTATTTTGCAGAGACCCATCGTTCACCTTAAACGGCTTCGCAGAGTACTCGCGCGGTGCTCGTGGGTAAAAAACGTGGAGGATGCTGGCGTATTATCGATTAGTTAAGTTTTGAAGGAAAACAAGTGATTGCCTTAAAGCAGGTTGTCTCAGGCTAGTTGACGAAATGGTACCCAGAATTCTTTTGAGGCGTACGGGCACTTGGGCATTCTTTTGTTTTCTTTTTTTTCCCGGCCAGGGTGGCTCGGAAAAAAATTTCGCTGCGAGGAAATTTCAGCGGAGAGCCATGGTGCTCTTTACGGAGAGAGCGGTTCCCGCTGCCCACTCTAGATCAGTTGGTTTGACCCGTGTGATTTTAATAGTTGACACAGTGTTCGAAGACGTGATCTAGCCCTTTCTTTCAAAATGCCGCTGGTTCACTGAGTCATCGGAGAATTCCCAGGATTTCGAAACCATTACCATCGCCACGTGAAGGGAAGTGGCGGAAACGGGGAAGGGTATCGACCTCCCGGGACCATCATCATCATCAGCCTTAATTATTTGCTGCACGTATTCCTATTTTCCCGTATAATAATTGTCGTCGGTCGCTAGGTAATGTACAATATTTAATCAATATTCTGGCAACATTTAATTTTGCAGCGGTATATCAGACTTCCCCAGGCTCATAAGGATACACTGTTAGCATCGTCATCATCGCCAGCATCTCGAGAGTCAAAGGCACGTGTCGTTGCATGACCTTTGCAGTATGCCATACATGATCACTGGCGCGTTTACCTGCTGGACAATCCGAATGTCAATAATGTGGACCGGGTTGCGGGCACTCTTGGTAATGCGTCATGCGCGCATGTGTAGTAATGTGGGATTCATATGGATCTTGAAATGGGGGTGGAAGGGGGGTGGATGGGGGCCTGGTATGACGAGAAATTACATCGTTGTCACGTGAGTAGGTGTGATGTCATATTACAGCGTCGTCACGTGACTAGGTTTGATGGCACATTACATAGCTGTCACGTGACCTGGTATGACGTCACACTCACATGATGTCATCTATAATTATACTAGTTAGTCTTAGCGTTACCTAATTGTATTAATTAGCATTAATTAATTATGTGTCGTGATCATCTTCTTCGTGTGACTCGTCGGCTCGGGACGTCGCTTGGCGCCGTTTCTTGCGGATACTTTTTTGCGGATATGACCTGGAAAATGAGCCATCTAATGCTTTCGCATTAATAAAAGAAGCCGCTCGCTTCTACACAGACATAAATACAACGTGCCTCTGTTGGTGTAATAGAGTCGCAGCTTGTCAAGTGTATTCGAAGGCAACATACAGAGGATTGAAAAGAGCATTCTCGCTATGCCGGAGAGAGCTAGAAAATCGAAATATACTGATATGCGTCTGCATAACTGTCGCATTGGAAAGTACATCGACGACCAGTTTCCTTATATTCGGTAACTATTCTCAAGCCTGAAAAGAGTATCGTGAATATCTCCCCCCTCCTCCCAATTTCTCGTAGATGGCGTAGAAGGGCTGTGTTTGTCAATTGCCGGTTCGTGCGTGAATGAGCGAGAGGCTTCCAATACGAACAAGTATACACGAAGCAGGTTGCCAAATATTGACACATACAAAGTACTCACCGACGTACTTGATCTAACCCGTATGGGAAACCCCTGCCCGCGGGCCATATACTCTGAGGGTTCATTCCAAATTATAAGCTTCTCCTATTGCGTGCACATCAATAGTGTCTGTACACACCTAATTAAATAATACCATCATCATTTTGGCTTTCCTCTCCACAGGATTCTCAGAATTGTTTTTAACTGAAAAAACTTCTTAATCGCTTTTTGTTTTGTTTTTCGTTTGTATTCTGAGGTCGAGCAGCTGACCTTGAGGTGAGGTTGAGTGAGATCCGCAGTGGCCTCAGGAAAAGTGAGGTGAGGGCGTCTAGGGAGACCTCAACCTCAACTGATGAGGTTGAGTGAGGTCGGCAAATTCTTTTCGAGGTTGAGCTGAGGTCCAGATTTTTTAGGTCAAATGTCCACCTCTGGTGTGGTGTCGCCGCGGAGTATGCACGTACATGCGCGTGCTTCGCTCTCTTCGTGGCCTGGTCATTGCGGCCTTACGCGATCTGTCTTCTCGCTCGCGCGTCCCTGCATTCATTGGCGGCACACGGCAAGCTCGGCGGGGGCTCAGCTGCACTTTGGCCGTGCCTTGTTCCCTTATCGGAGGAGCGGCCTCCGGGGGATGCGGCCGGGGGCGCTGCTGCTGGCTGGTCGGCCAGGGCCTGCTCTTGCTTCTCGGTTAGGCTGCTGCCGGTCGGAGATATACGCCGGGCGGCTCATTACGCGACGCCCACGCGCGAGCGCCTGAACGCCGACCCCCCTCCCACCGCCGTCGCAGCTGGCGTCCGAGGCGTGAGAGGCGCCTTGTACGCCGGCCCTGTGCCTTGCTGGGAGACAGCGCGCGGCGCAGAGCTACTCAGCTCAGCAAAGGCCTGCGGTTGAGCCCGCGATTGGCCGAATTAGTCCCGAGTCCAGCCGTGCCCCTTGTTCCCATTAGCTTGCCTGCTTTCCATGTGTATACGCGCGCGCGTGCTGGTACCCTTCGTACTGTTTCTTATGCTTTCGAGGCCCTGACATGTACTACGGCGAAATTCCTGTTTCCCTGTCTCGTTTATTACGTCGTTAGTGAACGGCTGCGTGCTGCTGCCGCGTGGAAAATTCAGTGCTATTCGGAGCAGCGCACATTAAGTTGGATAAACTTCTCGTGGTCTTCGCAGCGGATTGCATGAACTCGAACTGCCGTTCCTGGCGAGCTTTTCGCATCGTATATTTGCGATCGCAGCAGCTTTGTTGCGGAGTGACATTGACGTGAAGCTATCTCATCCACCGTTCCGGTTTGGTTGCACATATACCGTCGACAGTGAGACATTTTTTTGTTGTTGTTGCCACTGTTCCTGTTTGAAAAGCGAACTAAAGCGCAACTTTTAAATCAGTGCATTTAGCTCCCGTTTCTCTGCAAACTCAGGCGAACATCGGCCAGAATCCGCGTTGAACCGGAAGGAGGAGGAGGATCAACTTTATTTACGTCATGGCCGAGTGGCATCATGACCTAATGGCGCCGTGACGGGGGCCCAGGCGGCAACTCAGCGGAGGATCTGAGGCCTTTGTCGCTCAAGAGCCGCCGAGACCTGCTGGACGGCCCAGGTTTGCACGTCACGGTCAGAGCATTCCGCCGCAGCCGCGAGTCGCGGCGGAATCGTTATGCTTTTAGAAGCCTCGTCGGGGAATTTTGTGCAGTCCCATAGGATGTGCGTCAGAGTTGCCCTCTCCCGCTGGCACACGCGACACACATCACTTTCATATAAGTTTGGGCATAGATGAGTCATTAACACCGGGGTTGGTAAAGAACCAGTTTGTAGTTGTCTAAACAGCACCGCCTCCGCTCGGCTCAGTCCCGGGTGTGGGGGTGGGAAAGTCCTTCGAGCGAGGCGGTAAAACTGCGTAAGTTCATTGAATGTTGTCATGTGGTCTTTGGCACTACACCACGTTGGACGGTCGGTTGCAGCGGCGCGGTTGGTTAGCGCTCGCACCACTGCATGTGCCGTCTCGTTGTGGTTAGCGTGCTTCTCCGACGCATCGTTGCCCGCATGCGCCGGGAACCACCTGAGTCTGACATACCTTTCTTCCCGTTGTAGGTCAGTCGAGCACAGCCTCACCGCACACTTTGCCCTTGGCATAATTCCGCACTGCACTTCGGGAATCACACAGCACCGTTTGGCATCCGGGGCCGGCAATGGCCAAGGCAATGGCTACCTCCTCCGCCTGACATGCCCCTGGGACCCGTAAGCTTGCCGCTGCCCTCGTGGCGCCTGATGACGCATCGATGACAGTAGCTACGAACGCCGAGTGGTCTCCCTGGTATTCAGCCGCATCCACGAACCTGGCGTGCGCATCCTTGGCATGAAAGTCGATGAGGAATTTGGCCCTCGCCGCTCTTCGCTCCTTATTAAACTCAGGGTTCATGTTTCTAGGGATGAGGTCTACCCGAATCCGGCATCGGGTCCCGTCAGGAACAGGAACGTCACTAGTGGCCTTTTTCAACCTGGGCGTGAAGACCAAGTAATGAAGTATACGCCTACCGGCCTCGGTCATAGAGAGCCGCTGCAGCTGGGCAGTCTGTTGCGCTTCCGCAAGTTCCTCAAGGGTATTGTGGACCCCGAGTTTCAGGAGCTTGTTGGTGTCCGTACACTCGAAAAGGCCGAGCGCCGCCTTGTAAGCTCGGCGTATGAGGCCGTTGATCTTATTCTTTTCACACTGCATCCAGTTGTGAAAGGCTGCAAAGTAGGTGACGTGGCTAACTACGAAGGAGTGCACAAGCCGAATCAAACTTTCTTCTTTCATACCGGCCTTGCGGTTGGCGACACGTCGGATGAGGCGTATTGCGTTGGTAATCTTGGCTGTAAGACGGGAAATGGTCTCGCCGTTGCCCCGTCGCTTGTCTATAATCATGCCAAGCACCCGGATTTTGTCGACCTCAGGGATCACTTGACCGTTCCTCGTGACGATCTTGATGGCATCGTAATCCCTCGGTTCGCTTTTGTTACGTCTGACGTACTTTGGTGGTAACACCAGGAGTTCTGACTTGGCCGATAAGCAGATCAATCCGGATCCGTTTAGCTGGTCTTCGATCGCGTCGACGGCTTCTTGCAGGGTGGTCTCAATGTGACCATCGCTGCCTCCCGGAACCCACAGTGTGATGTCATCGGCATAGATAGTGTGCCGGACCCCCTCAACTCGAGAGAGTCGCTTGGCCACCCCGATCATAACGAGGTTGAATAACAACGGGGAGATGACCGAGCCCTGGGGGGTCCCGACACTGCCGAGCCTTTTCGGTTGGAGCCGTAGATCTCCGGCGTAGAGCTCGGTAGTCCGCCCCGTCAGAAAGTTCCTGATGTAATTGTACGTTCTTGTGCCCATGTTGAGTGTGGACACCTGGGCTAGGATCGCAGAGTGTTTCACTTTGTCGAAGGCGCTCTGCAGGTCCAGCCCTAGGATAGCCTTGTTATCTTTCGTTCGGGTATCGGCATCAATGATATCGTTTTTCAAGAGAATCATCGCATCTTCGGTGCTGAGGGAACGGCGAAACCCGATGATCGTGGTGGGATAAAGTCCCGACTCCTCCAGGTAATCCTGCCACCTATACATGAGGACGTGCTCCAACACCTTGCCCACGCAGGACGTGAGCGAGATGGGCCGGAGGTTGTCCGTGTTCGGTGGCCTGCCTGGTTTGGGAATAAGGATTGTTTTGGCAGTCTTCCACTGCTGGGGCAGTGACCCCGCCCTCCAGCACTTATTGTAATAACCGGTGAGGTTCTCGATCGCCACATCGCTGAGGTTATTGAGTGCTCTGTTCGAGATGTTATCTGGGCTGACCGCTGACCTGGTGTTTAGTTGGTGCAGGGCCGCTCGAACCTCCTCGACGCTGATGTCGCGGTCCAGCTTCTCGTTAGCTTGACCGCTGTACTCGGGATGGCTATCCGTGGGTGTAATTGGGAGGTACTTGCTGTCTATACGTCTGATTACTTCGGGTTCCCCGTATTCTTTGACTGATCTGTAAATGATCATTGCGAGGCGGTCGCGTTGGTGGGATTTTGTTTTAGTCTCGTCGAACAGATGCCGCAATAAGTTCCAGGTCCTACCGCAATGCATTTGGCCATCTGCGGCGCTACAGATTTCGTTCCACTGTTGCGTGCAGAGCACCCGACAATGGGCTTCGATGGCGTGATTCAGCTCCGCCACCTTCTTCCTGAGGCGCCAGTGTAGTCGTTGCTTCTTCCATCTATTTAGGATAGAGTGCTTTGCCGCGATTAAATGCGCCAGGCGGCTGTCAACCTTGTCAACCTATTCATCCGTTTCTATAACCTTGGTCGCCTCCTTGATCTTCCCCGCGATATGGGCTGACCATTCTGCTATGTTCTCGATTTCCTCCACCTCCGTTGGTAATAGGCTACGGAAGGCATCCCAATCCGTAAAATTATGTTTTCTGGTGTCCTGCGAGGCCTTGATCTCCTCTGGTATGATGACCTCTACAATGTAGTGGTCGCTACCGAGCTCACACCCCGTGTTGTGCCAGGAGATACTGCCCTTCTCATCGTTCTTCACAAACGTGAGGTCCGGCGTCGTGTCTCTCTAGAGTTCCCAATCCTCGTAGGATCAGTCGGGTCTGTGATGAGGGTGAAGCCCAGGTCTATTGTGTCTTGGAACAGGTCGCGCCCCTTGGCCAATTGCTTGTTATATCCCCATGCCGGGTGCGCCGCGTTGAAGTCCCCGCAGGCGACGAGCCTGTGATTCCCCGCCACTGTGCTTGCTATGTGAAGGAGCGTCTTGAATTTCTGTTTCTTGTGTAAAGGGCTGCTGTAGACGTTGAGCAGAAAAGTGCTGTTCTTTTGTTTCTTGCCCATAACGACCTCGATGAGAGTGTATTCAATTTTACTGTTTTGCAACTCATGCTCAATGAAGGTGAGTCCCTTGCGAACCAATGTGCATATCCCTCTACCACCGGTGACCTTCGGAGACTTGGCGTATACCCGATAACCAGGTAGCGATACCGCATCAGTGCGAGTCTCTTGTATCAGGATGATGTCGGGCTTGCGTGCTACTTGTGTTATGTGTTGCTGCAAGACTGCCTTCTTACTAGCGAAACCGTTACAGTTCCAGTGCCAGGTCACGACACCCTTCACTGTTGTTGTAGTTGGTGCTGCTGCCGAAGCGGCCATGATTGTTGCGGATTGTACTGCTGTGTTATTTGCTGTATTGCGTTCGTTAACTGCTGACACGTCAGCTCAATGGCGGCGAACTTGTCGTTAATCATCTTGGTGAAGGTTGTTTTAATATAATCGTCGAGCCCGTCGAGATGCTCCTCGATGTGGTCAACCTTATCTTTCTGCCGCAGAAGCAGCTGCGTTGCGAAGTCACGGTGGCGAGAAACGCCCGCTGATTGCGTGCCTCGCTCACCGCCGCCCGTTTAATTAACTCGGAACCGCAGTGTGTGCGCGGCTGCTTTGAGCGTGGCGTCGCTTTAGCGTAGCCTTAACGATGCCCGGAGCAGTAGTTTAATTCCTAGTACCACAACAACAATGCCTCCTTTCAAATCAAATCAAATTTATTCCGCAACAAAAAAAGGTTACGAGGAGGGCAGATAAAAGCTGTGAGAAAGAGCTTGAGGAGCCCTGACCCCCTGCCACACGGGCAGCGTAGAAGCGTGCGGCTAAGGAAGTACACTTGTACAAAACACACAGATGAGTTAAGCAGCATCATACGAAGAGGAAAGTACCAGGAAAAGAGAAAAAAAAAAAAGGACGCTGCAGTGGGGGGCTTCGAGCTGTCATAGACGACTCGCGATTCTTCAGCAGACAGGGATATTTGGCGGCGCCGTGTGACGTCACCGGTTCGGTGCAGAATTTGTGTATCTCAGATTGAACAAAACGCACTTGTACGTTTCTATACGTAAAAGAATGCTTTATAGCTGCGATCCTTTGAGGCGGTGTCTATTTTGTTTTGACTGCATCGAACGTGCGACTTTGGCGCTTCATCCTTGGAACAGCGCAGTGGGTTTCCGGCGGAGGCTGCCCATGTTTTGCTGCGCTTTGCATGAGCCTCCCGCTGAAGAAACGGCCGCGCATGCGCACAGAAGTGTGGTGTCCGTAATTTTCGTTTGAGAAAAAACCGCACAGTTGGGTGGTCATTCGCGAGAAAACAAAGAACCAAGTCAGTGAAAGTGGACAGTTTCCGATGGCGCCTGCCGCAGTAATATGATTGGCCATGTAAGCATACGAAGACGCCGTGGACAAAATGTAGATAAGTTCGTTCCCACGGTTGCTCTGCAGCTGAACGTTGTCGCAGATTTTTAGCGAAGGCTGCCGTTTGCCCTCTTATAAAGCAGCAAAATTCTCACAGTAATTCCGCGGTACTTCGTGAATTGTTATTACTTGACTCCTTGTCGGCACATTTCCCCGAAAACTCGTGGCAAGACCTTGCGGAGCTATCCGCTGCGTGGACGGCACGGCAGGGGCGGAGTTTGGGGCGGCCCTGACAGCGACTTGCTCCGGTGGTCGCAGCGAGGTGTTGTGTCAGCGTCCTATTACCTCACCGTGTATACCTTCTCAGAAATCTGACGCGAGTGGTGCACCGTTCGTATCGATTAGGCGCAGAAAAGTAGCGGAACGCGGCAAACACATAAAGCGCAGTAAGTGGAGAGTCCGCGCGTATACCACGAAGATCGCTTCCCCGCCAGGCACTGTCGAGAACAGCGTCTTGCGACGTGACGACGATGCACTCGTTGCTGACTCGACCACGCTGGTCTGTACCGGCGAGCGGGGCC
The DNA here is from genome assembly GCF_052857255.1 of Amblyomma americanum. Classification (NCBI taxonomy): domain Eukaryota; kingdom Metazoa; phylum Arthropoda; class Arachnida; order Ixodida; family Ixodidae; genus Amblyomma; species Amblyomma americanum. The sequence goes on along the minus strand of NC_135499.1, from coordinate 201,488,714 downwards.
GAATCGCGCTGGGAGTCGTGGATCGTCTGCGAAGTGCATGCGCCTGTACGGAAGCTCTTTGCCCGCACATCGGCGCGATCTCTTGGGGGACTATTTTTTTTTTTCACCTCTCACCCGCATTCAGTGCGAGCGTGCGTGCGCGGGTAGCACCGGGCGGAAGGGCCCCCGGTCTGCATCCGCGGCCGAAGAAGGTGCGTGCTCTCTGAGTGAGAGTCGCGTGCTTCGGCGCCGCCAGCCCGAGCAAGAGAGGAAGCGGGCGGCCGCACGCGCATAGGAAGAAGGCGGGGTGACGTCGTATTCGCGCCACTCGTGTTCGGGAACATCTGTGGCGTCCCGGAAAAAGGGAGTCTTGGCGGCGCGTTGGACGCGCTCGCTCGCTCCAGGTGGGCCGCCGCCGAGTTGTGTGCGCGCGCGGCCGGCGCTCGCTTCGTCGCCGCCATTTGTTATTCGCTGCTGCCGGGAAAGCGCAGCTGAGCCAGGCGCTGTCGTCTGCGGCCCCCGCCGCCGGTCAGTGCGCCTCGCAGGCGTCGCAAGACGACGTCACCGCCGTCCGCGCCCCCTGATTCACCCGCCCCGTCCCGCTGTTGCGTCGCGCGCAGAGGAGTCTGCGGTGCGATGACAAGCTCGGATTTCGTCCGTTCCCCGTCTCGTGGTCGTCGCCCTCGCCATACGTGATTGGCCTCAGTGCTGTGCCCGCGAGTGTGTGCTGGTCGCCTTCCAGGTTTCGGGTTCAGCGCCCCGTGCTGGGAGGCGGAAGATCGCTTCCGGGCCCTTCGCTCTTTCACCGTGCCCCAGGACACGTGCCTGCTGTTGGCGGGACCGGCTGGCGCGGGTGGATTGCTTTTCTCCTCCCGGAGGCTCCTTTGCGAACGATATGCGAGAGAATCCGTCGCGCGGCTGGACTCGATGCGTTTCTTCGAGCCTCAGTGCTGACCATCTTGGCCGTTGACGAGGTCCAAGAGGCGTCCTCTAAAGCGCTCCGTTGTTATCGCGTATATTGCTTTCGCCGAGCTTGTGCTGTGGACACTTGGCTCATTTGTTTTAGACGTTTTCCAACTGGAAGCGCTCGGAAGCTTAGTGCGCGGTGTGGCGGTTTGGTGCGCGGTAATCTTCGCGTTGCGTTCTTAAATGCTTCAGTGTCGCCAAATGGAGTGATCCTACAAGGCCGGGGAGACGCGCCATTGTCACTTCAGTCGAGCACCGACAACGTCGCACCGCTATGTGACTAGTTCCGACTGAAACTGGGTCAAGGACGAATAGCATGCTGTGACGAGGACGCGCAGCTCGGGCGGCTGTAAAATTGTTGCTTCGGGAGCCCGGAAGCGTCTGGAAGAGGACCGCGGTCGGGTTGATCATTTCCGTGGCACACCGAGGGATGTCTGCGCGGTTATCATGGATGACAAGCTGACGTGTCGCGTCATCGCTGCCTGGCCGCGCGCAATCGAGCGCCGGCGGCAGGCGGAGATGGAGGTCTCGCGCAACGCCGGCGACAACGCGGCCAGCTGCTACGAGGACGTCGTCGCGAAGGCGCGGCCCCCGTCCGAGATGGACGGCGCGTCCGGCTCGTCGTCGTCGCTGACCACGGCGTCCGAGTGCGCGGCCAATTCCGAGCTGACAGCGGACGAGAGGAGCGAGCAGTACGACAGGTTCGACGAGGTGAGTGCGTTGGGGCCCGAGGCACGCGCGCGCAGCGTGTGTACCATCGTGCACGGGTGGTGTCGCGGCGTGCTGCGAGTATACCGTTATAACACTCGTCAGTGTCGCAGCGGTGTGTGTTCCGCACGACGCCGGCATTTGTGCACGAAGTGTCATTATCATCAACCTGACTACGTCCGCTGCGGGAGTAAGGCCTGTTCATTTTCATTTCATTTATTTCTGACAGAAACTATTACAGAGTATATGCAAATGCAAATTTAATTTTTTTCTCTCCGGGTAGGCGAGGCAAAAGGCATATTCAAATGCCTGACAAGGCCTCGGAACTGTTACTTGCACACAACGCCTCAGACACGGCGCGACGGTCAAAAGTAACACTGCAACGATGAGCAAAAGCAGGAAAGCCTCCCATGTCTCCCCAATTAACCCTCTCCTTCGCCAGCTGCGGCCACCTTATCCCCGCGGACTTCCTAATCTCATCCGCCCACCTTACTCTCCGCCGCCTCCTGCTACCCTTGCCTTTTGTTGGAATCCACTCCGTTACCCCAAGCGACCGTCAATTGTCTTCCCTTCGCATTACGTGACCTGCCCGTGTCCGTTCCATCTACGTGATTTGGGCTAGGATGTCATTAACTCGCGCTCGCTCCTTACCCACTGCGCTCTCTCCCTGTCTGTTCACGTTGCACATGTGATTGTCATTTCCTGTCATCATCCTTGCCAAAATATACGCCATCTTATTTGGTAAGTGAAAACAGTGTTTGACGACGTGCTGGTCCGCGTGTTGAGTGAACGCACCCGCGGGTCGCCCCGGTTGATTCTCGAGAACAGTTTGCGTTGGAGTTGCTTTAAGGTACCAAGAAATGCCCTTGGGCGGTGGCGCAGTGTTTTTCCCTGTGAGCCCCCTTTCTCTTTCCTGTTGCATGCTGGGAGCTGTAGCGGCAGGCGTGCACAGTCGTCTGCGCACGCAGTTCACGTCTTTCTTTGGAAGCTACTGGCGTGGACGTATTCTTTGCTCTCGCATGTGGAGTCCAGACAGTCGTGCTGTTTTATTACCGCTGGCGCAGCGTAAGCCATTTGTAACGAAGTGCTGCCCACTATATTCGGCGACAAATGTATATGCTGTTGGCATATGATGCACGGCCCTTTGGCTGTTTAAGCTGTGTATTAACTATGCTTTGAAGCCTGTCGCGAACTCTTATTGCTTCGTGACATCCTGGACTGGCCTATCACCCCCACCCCGCCCCGCCCACTTCATCCTGTCTAATTGCGAAGTGTCTGATCTGTAGCACTTGTTGCCTCGGTCCTGCAGCTTGGTTGCTAAACGGCCTTAGACTTCCTGACTGTTTTTAGGTTCAGGTTTCTCTCTGTTACTGTCAGGGAGAAGGAGTATGCAGTGATTGCGTTCAAGCCTGTCAGTTGAGGAACGTGTCGCTTGTCTTATCATACGAGGGTGCTCTGGTGCGGATGAATTTCTAGAAAAAAAAATAAAATGAAAGAAAGATGCCTCGACGTGCACCTGTTTGCGGCAACGTTTCAAAAGCTTCGGAAATGTAGGCTCCTCATTTTTCGGTTTGCCAGAGTTGAGTGCTGGGTTATAACCGTTACGGTTGTGGCGATAAAACAATTATCTTGATATCGAGGAGCGCTATAGCTGTCACTCTTCGGGTAGAATTTAGCGGAGAAGTCACAGAGAGGGGCTTTGTTCTTGTCGTCCTCGTGTTTCTTCGGATTTCTAGATAATAATAATAATAATAATAATAATAATAATAATAATAATAATAATAATAATAATAATAATTGGTTTTTTGGGGAAAGGAAATGGCGCAGTATCTGTCTCATATATCGTTTGAATTGAGTTCCCGAACGAACCAAATTTCGAGGCTTCGAACTTGAGCCGGGAATTTGTGGGGGGTTGGGACATGTATGAAGTCTCGCGGTCGCAACACCGCGAAGGACGGGATAAGAATATTGACGAAGGCACATATACGTGCAGGTTTTGGGTTTTCATGGCCCTGGCGAGGGCTTCTTGACGGGGGGTTTCCGTGATTTGCCTTTATGAAGGCGGCGCAGTGAACACGTTTGTATACCGCGCCTGTTCGAGAGAGTCCTTCAGAGCCACTTTTGCACGTCAGCGTGCTGAGCCCTTGGACAGAGATAAAGTAAACGTTTTTTTATTATTACTATCGAGAACTGTGCCATAAGGCGTAGAGAGAAGTGGGTTAGGGAATGTATAATAAAGTTAGGAGTGAAGACCAGTTTCGATCAGATAGTCGCAATGGTTGCCGGCGTAGCGATTGTCCATGGCCCACTGTTAGTAGTCTTATTCACGGTTACATCGAAGACCCACCGCCTGTATTTCTTACAGGGGATGTAATGCCTCTGTCTTCAATTTGGGATCCTTATTTCAAGATTCCATTGGCGGTCGCAGCGGCGCTTGCTCGGTTGAGAAGCCTTCGCTAGTCCCTCTGTGATGTGTTCAGCGCTGCCTCTCAGGAAGCGCGGGTGAGCTTGGGTATGGGGCTTGTCCCCTTTTGGTTTGAGGCACTCGGTTTTCCGATACTTCGTACGCCACTTCACTTGTACCAGGGAACCTTACTGCGTCCGCTCTTTAGGCGTTCCTTGCGGCTCCGTAGCCAAGGTTACGACAGCTTTACTGCTGCAGTTGTAGCCCTGACATGAACAGTTCAGCAGGTGTTCTGGGACTGTCAGGTGCGGAAGTGGGTAGACAAGCTTGGCTCGCATTTTTTTTCCCGACCGTAAGCCGAAATCTTTTTGTTCGACGCGACTTCTAAGTTATCGGAGGTCGCCGACTGCCCTTTGACTTTTTCTTTTTTTTATCACGGGGGGGGGGGGGGGGGGGATGCGGTGATGCAATCTCGAAGCCATTCGCCGCGCTTCTGACCTCCGACCTTGTTCCCAGTGGCTCGATCTGGTGACGTAATAACAGATGCTACTGGCCACGTGGCCGACCTTTCTGGCAACTTGAGGCCCCGATTCGTCAAAATAAAGCTGCTCGGAGGCGTTCTCAACAGCGGCGTGTCTTTCGTGCACGAGCGCTTGCCATCGCACGCGTTGTTCTTTTTCTGTTTTTTTTTTCTTCGTTCCGCTTTTCGTCTTGTGGATTCTCGGATGGATTAAGTTTAGGCCATTTTGGCAGCGCCTTAGAGCGTCAGAGGCTCTAAAAAAAGTACTACTAAAAAAACAACAAAAGTACAGCTGTTCGTAGCGGACGGCGTTTGTTGCGTCTTGCAGGTATTTTTCTTGTCATTCTACGCTCCTACAAAAATTTCTTTAGGCAGTCTATAGACTGTCCATACACTTCTCTAAAAAGTGTATATACTCTCTATAGACTTCTCTATAAAGTCTATATACTCTCTATAGACAAACTCTAGAGAACAGTTTATAGGCAATGCAAATCGTGTATACTGTCTATTGGAAATCTATAGATTTATGGCCATGCTTTTCTAGTAGACTTTCGTCTACAGACAGTCTATAAACTATAAATAGGCAGAAAAATTTCTATACGAAGGCAATAGAGTCTGTGAGAAGTCTATATACCGTCTATAGACCATTTTTGTAAGGGATACTGCCGCGGTCTTCAAGTTGGGTATGCAAAGGTACGTGTCATCGCCACCGTCGTCGCCGTGTGTTCGTACAGCTGTCCCTGTCTCTTCGAGGGGTGCGCCGAATGAGGGCCTCGCGATCACGTATCCCCCCCTGCCCCGTTACTCTTTCCGGCGTAGTCTTTCTCGGACTCCCACGCGCGCTCACGCAGCCCGCGCGGCAGTAGAAAGCAGGGAGGTTGCGCGCGCAACGTTTGCGGGCCCTCGTTTTCTCGGAACGGAGGCCCAGCTGCTGGGTCGATTACGTATGCGCGCGATCGACGTCTGTTTTACGTCACCGCGCCGCCGCGAGCTGCCTGGTCGCTCGCGCGCCGCAATGTCGCGTCTCGAAATAATTGCGGCTCGATAAGCCGCCTTGGATCGCCTGCGCGTTTCTCTCAGGGGCGAGATTGAGCCCAAAAGCGTCGGTGTGTAGCCGCCTCGTAAATATGTAAAAAAAGGAAGGATTGAGTGAGGAAAAAGGGCTGCCGGGAGGAGTTGCCCCTCGTGCCGTCGGTTCGGCCGTAGAGCTTAACGGACCCCCTGAAGGATTCCGGAGGGCCCATTCTTTCGGTCTTTGGTCATTATGCTGGAGGCTTATGTTTCGTCACCAGAAGTAAATTGCGGTCACTGGTCCTTTCGCGAGAAGAGGCGGAGCAAATACGAGCGTAACGACAAAAAAAAAAAATGTGTGTGTGTGTGGGGGGGGGGGGGGGGGGGGGAACTGACGCAGTGCAGTGGCGCGTGATTGGCCTGGAATCGGATGCGCTGTACGTGCGGTGTCGGGCCTGAAGAACGTTAGCAGGTTCGAGATGGGAGGAACGCTAGCTTCAAGAGCTAAGGAAGCAGCGGTGTCTGCTTACCTCAGGGGTCTGACGGAATTCACAAAAGCGGAACTTTGTTCCGGGGTCACCTTTATTCGACGTCACACTGCGTTCTCTACGTTACACGCAGGCTCGCAGGCTGCCGCGATGTATATCTCTGAATGGGTGAAATGGTGTCAGAAACAGTCGAGTGTATTGCAGTAAAATAAGCCGTGTGAAAAGTGCGTTCGAATAACTTGCTTTATATATCAGAGATGCTGTTAAACATTCTTGGAAGTTATTATAGAACGTATCAGCAGTACCGCAGCGGTGGCCTGGTGGTTGAGCATCCGCCTCGCATGCGGGAGGGTCGGATTTCGATCCCCAGTGCCGCCGCGTACCCACCGGTGATACAATGGGTACCAGCTTCCCCTGGCCTGGTGCTCGGCTTACTCAGTGTGAAATGCTTGGGAAATGGGTCTTTGACTTCACCCTGAGCAAACGAAGAACACCTTGTGCCATGGTGCTCTTTGGCCGCAGATGCCCTTGCGCCATAAAAATTCACTATCATCATCAGAACGCATCGTCATCAGGTTACCTAACCGAAGACGCTTGCTCGGCCGTTAGCAGTTTATTTTCTTTGACGCATGGAGCGTAATCTTGCAGCGCTGTTACGCCTTAAGAGTGTTTTTCGCGTCGTCATTTGGAGCGCGGTTAGCAGACATGCAGGCAATCCATGCCGGCCGCAACAACTGCTACGAATATCAGCTGAGACTTATGAAAGCACAAGTTGGCTTTGTCTGCGGTCGGGGTGCAAAGAGTCTGACCCGTATTTCTGCTTTTTCTTTTCTCTTCTGGACGTGTGCGGCCCGGTAGATTTGACGTGCTGTGTTCAGCAGAAACAAGCGGGCGCTTCGAAGGCCCGCTATATAGCCATAAGCGTATATGAGAGTCGCCCGCAACTCTACAGCCCTGTTCGTGACGGAAGCGAAAGGTACGAAGCCACAACGGCTCGCTAATGCTCGGCAATGGTGCGGCATCACTTTCGGCGTGGCTGGCCGGCTTTGGCCCCGCATTTTACCTGCTCGCGAGTTTTTCGGCGCGGCGGATTGCGGGGAGACGCGGGTAGGCCCCTGGCGGCGGCTCACGATACCCTACTGCCGTGCGTTTTCTGTCTTTTCGTTTCGTTTGCCTTGCCTGGTTTTCTCCCGGAGTCGGTAGCGGCTGCATTTTATATTCTAATGACCCGAGCCCGATTGGCGTGTCAGATTTTGCTGGCAGACGGATGGATATATGCAGTACGTGTCCGCATTTGCACTCGTTATGGTATGCGAGCGCCGTATGAATCGCATGTAGCCAGCGGTTATCGGCGGTGTGTCGTACGATGGTCGTCAGCCGAGAAAGTGATGGCGTGTGGGCGGCGCGTTTCAAATACCGAGAAGACTCTGCGGAGAGGGGGGAGGGGGCATAGCTTTGCCTCTCCTTTCGTTTTGAAGTGGGCATTTGCTTGTTTCATTGTGTGGCATCTGCGCTAGTGGAGCGACGTAAGTACGTGGTGCGGAGAGCTAGACCCCTCACGGCTCACCACGACGTGTGACGGATTTTTTTTTTTTTTGACGGTGCCGCATCGCTGAGACGTGAGACGGAAAATTTTTTGACTGCCGCATCGCCGAGACGTGAGACGGAAAATTCTTTTGACGGTGCCGCATCGCCGAGACGCCGTGGTAGGACGGCTACTGGGATGTTGAGCTGTGCGTGCGAAGTTTAGGATCTGCTTTTGAGGCATCCAAAGTCACGGTCGCTGTTGTTTCGGATTTGTGCGGGAGGGGGTGCTTGAAGCAAGGCATTATTTTTATCTTTGCATCTTCTTATTGTGACCGCTGGGTCCCTCTTCCCCGCCCCTCCTCCCTATTTCTTCCTTACATTATCAAGGTGCGGCGCTGTGTGGCGATTTTTCTCCACATCTGTATTGTTGCTCAAATCGAAGCAGTAGTGTAGGCGTGCTTTGTTTGAAGCGGAATGTTCCCATTCAGTGGTAGCGCTGCAACTCGCGTCAGCCGCAGAGGAGGGGGGGGGGGGGGGGGGCAATTGTCGGGTCTCATTCGTAAGAACTGCTCGTTGCTGGCTCGTGCCCGTAAGTTGCGCAGTGGCGATATCGCTGCATGCTGTAGCGAAAGTGTCGCCGGCCAGTTACAGGCTGTTTCTAGGTCACGGCAGCCCTTGGAATTCCGACCCTGGTTTGCTGTCGCCAGCTGTTGTTTTCGGGCTTTCAGTGCCAATAATTGCGACGCAGTATACTTGTGTGATGCACATGTTGATGCGTGCTGAAAAAATAAGCGGAGAGGTAGCACGCTAAAGTCACACACCATCTTTTTCTGATTCTTTGCATGGTTTCTTCAGATTTCACTACATTTCATGTCGGTAGCATACCGCTGTATTTGTCACAAAAGCCTACACCACTATACAAAGGGTTCCTTTAGTCAGAAAAAACAAAGAACGCGTTCATAGGCTCACCGTGGGAAAAGAACGTAACAAGAAGACGCGGCTTTGAAGTTGAAATCGAAGTTTATTTCCTTTGACAAAAGCTTATCCAAAGCTGCCGACTTCGTTGTTTCGTATGGCTGGTGTTAGGAGTGTTCCTATGATTTGACGTACTCCATGTGCTCCAGTGTGTGCGCGTGTGGAATGCTTAGCTGTATGAGAAGCTCAGCGCCTGTTTAAGAACAGAGTGAGTGAGCATGCTGGCAAAAAAAAAGGCAGTGTGTTTCCTAAATCAGTGAAACATTGCGGGCAGCAATCTGCAAACTGGAAGACAGGGTGGGCAAGTTACTTTATTGGAAATCAGAATGAACTCGCCGATAAAGGTTGGGCGTTTTCTTTGTCCCCTGTGCTGTTTGCCTTGTTCAACGACACCCCAAAGTCAAACAGTGCAAAGCAGGGTTGCGGCTAAGGCCGCGTGGATTACACATTCATTCACGCTCTCTTACCTTATCACGCCGTGGCTTCTGGATTGTAACTTAGGAGCGCGTAGTTGCTGGCCAGTTGGTGGAACATTATGAAGAACTAAAACCGGAGTTGTCGCCTGCCCGTGTCCTGTCTCTTTTTGCGGTTTTTGTTCATCATAATAATATTGGATTGATCCTACCACTTCACTGGGGAGCGGAAAGAGCGGAAGCGTACATGTTGGTGCGCCCTTAAACACGAATATGCCTGTAAGGGAGTAAAAAGGAACTTAAGCTGTCTTCTAGCGCACTCCCTTTTAGGGACAGGGTATTCTGGCCAATTTCCGGAGCAGATTTCTATCACTGAATGTACGGAATGCTGACTGCTGGCAACGGAGGCATATTCCCACTGCAAAGCATATTGATTTGATCTCAACGGGAGGAGGCTTCTAAACCTGTCGCCGAAGGTGCTGAGGTTTGCAAACAGAGGAGGCTGAAACCTCGGTTAAAATATTCGTAACAGCCAGAGCTTCGCATGTTTTGAAGAGGGAGGTTGTTTCCATTTCCAACTGTAAGTATTCCGCATCTTTAGGGACAGAACTCCACCCCAGGGCTTGGGCAGAATGCCGTGACTGAGAAAGGTAGTGAGCTTGTAGTGTGCCTGCGCGACGGGGTCAAAGCCAAAAAGGGCGTCCCGTCCATTCCTTTGCATTTAAAAGAAAAATCGCTTGTGCTCTCAAGTGTTTGCCTTTTTGGTTTAGCTTTTTCGCTGCGCCGTAGCCTGTGCCCAGAAGTTCGCCCGATTGATGTAGACCTTATCGTTTCCGTGATCACTGCGCATTATGGTTGCAGCCGCTGAAAGTACAGTTTGCGTCAGATACTATTCATATTGCCTCTCTTACTTTTTTTCATTTTATTTTGAATGTACGGTGTGTGTGGGGGGTGGGGGGGGTGGGGGGGTGGGGGGGGGACTTTGGTGGAACCGTTGTAGCCTGACAACGGCGGCCGTACTGTGCGAAGCTTGTAATGGGCTTCGCAGCATCTGCTTGACGGCGTGGCGTGTGACTTGCGCTGAAAGAGTACGAACAGCAGCTGCTGTCGTTGTCTCCTTTATTCATATTCGCTGCGCTTAGGATATCGCCGGAAACAGCTGGCAGTAGTATGCGATGTAGGGCGCAGTTCAACTAAGTAGTTGCCTTTCTTTTAACTAGGATTATTTTTAAGATTCAAATCAATCAGAAAAAATAATCAATCAATCTTTGCTAACGATCGGTTCAACCAATCAGTTTTTATTTGGCCACCGCAGTTTTATCTGCTCGGCTGCTGCCCCGAAAGACGCGGGTTCGATCCCGCCCGCGGCGGTCGCATTTCGGTGGAAGCGAAATGCTAGAGGCCCGTGTGCAGTGCGATGTCAGTGCACTTTAAAGAACCCCGGTTGATGGAAATTATCCGGAACCCTACACTCCCGCATTCCTCATAGCCTGTGTCAGCTTGGAACGTTAAACCCCATAACACGAAACCAGTCAGTTGTTATGTATGTTTTGGCTTGAGCAGGAATAACAACCATGTGGTCTTCCGGAACTGCAGCCTGGATGAAAAAAAAAAAATGTGCCTAACAATTCAGATCGTCGAAAAACGATTATTAGTATAAAATGAAAAGTTTTGCGCCAGGAAGGAAGGCTGAGACGAAGAGTAAAGGCAGAGCGAAGCTGTAGTTTTACGGGAATCGCTCGTTCGGATGCCGCACAGTAGTAACGAATTTTTAGAAGAATGCCAAACAACGATGCAAGTTGCTTGAGATGCTCACCGTAAAAATGTAGAAACACGCAAAGGCGTGACTACAAGCCAGTTCAGCCGCCGCGGTGGCTCAGTGGTTATAGAGCTCGGCTGCTGGCCCGAAAGACGTTGGTTCGATCCCGGCCGCGGCGGCCGAATTTTGATGGAGGCGAAATTCTAGAGGCCCGTGTTCTGTGCGATGTCAGTGCACGTTAAAGAACCCCAGGTGGACGAAATTTCCAAAGCCCTTCACTGCGGCGTTCCTCATAGCCTGAGTCGCTTTGGGACGTTAAACCCCCATAAGCCCTTAAACTAGCCAGTTCATGCTTTAATATATATGTAAAAGGGAAAGCGACACATATGCACAAGGGCGGCTGTACCACTAGGAAGCACAAACTAAGAAAGGGAAACTGCATATTTAATGGTATGCAGAATCAGTGTAAAATTAAAAAGCACTGATATTGCGAGGGGTTGGGTGGACAGAGTGTAATCGCGGTTACTTGCAATGATATGGCGATCGCCCTTACAAAAAGTTATTTAGACTGTCTACGGACTCCCCATAGACTTTTCTCTGTAAAGACAATAGATATCCTATAGAAAAATTCTGTAGAGTAGTCTATAGACAATACGAATCATACGTACAGTCTGTGACATTCTATAAATTTATGAACATAAATTTTTGTAGACGTTTCCTTATAGACTGGCTTCAATTCAATTCAATTCTTTATTTCCCATGTACACATGGAGAGGGTCGAGGGAAAAAATCCAGCAAGATGTGGCTTGACATGCCCCTCGGCCCCTACACACAGGGCTGCATGCAACATGAAAAGCAACATATGCAATCAAAATAGGGGATGAAACAGCAATAATAACAAACAAAAGAACAGAAAGAAAATATCGCAAAAACAAAGCGCGTCTGAGGTTACTTCAAGAACGCCGTTTCATGTAAAGAATTCGAAAGAAGCAGTGAAATATGCATGTTACAATATAAAATGTAGCACATACACTCTGCATATCTTTGCGGCATACTCGGGACGCGTCAACATTTGCAGCATGGAACTTATTTAAAAGACGGGGTAACGTGTTTGCTAGGGTATGGGTACCATACATTGTGCGGCATGTTGGAACGTGCCACAATTCGCTATGCCTGTGTGGGTAAGTTTCTACTTTTAGCGAAAGGTGCGCCATGTCGCTCATGTGATTAAAATTTTGTTTTATTTCCTTTTTTTAACCTTTCAGCCACCCTAACATGGTACATTTGAAATATTTTTACAGCACTGAGTTGGTTGAATAGATCGCATGTTTCTACTTCATAACCGACGTTAAGTACTGCACGCAGAGCCTTCTTCTGTAGAATATATATTTTATTTTATTTGCAACTGTAGTTGTTCCCCAAACTAGGTGAGCATAGTTCACGCAGGACATAAATAGGGAGTTATATAGGAGAAGCTTAACTTTGTATGGAAGCATGTGACAATGCCTGTTATGATACCCATGACACGAGAAAGTTCACTTGTGACAGCGTCAACATGAACACGCAAGAAGACTTACCTATAGGAAGGCAGTAGAGTCTATGAAAAGTCGGTATAAATTCGATAGCCCATTTGTATAAGAGGAAGCTCAGAAATGAACGAAGTCTGCGACTAATTAAAATGTCATATGAATCAAATTATAATTATACAAGCTTTGCATTATGCGCAAAGGCTAGTGTGTGTTGGGAAAAGCTTTAAAGTGAAAATGTCTACACTACTATTACTGTAGCATTTGTATTATTGTTTCATTAGTCACGTTTTTGGCTGATGGAAGCGGCATATCTTAAATCCCCTAACTGCACTTGTAAAAGGCATGAAACTTCAGCGCACATGACTGCAGAATAACGAGTGTTAAAAATGACACAATAAGGCTTGGGTACAGAACACAAGTGAGCAATAATGCTAAATGGTGCAATATGCAACAAAGGATTTAAAAAATCAAGGGAACGCTGCAGCACCAGTGAAAAGTAACTGGCTGTTGAGTCGGTTTTGCAATTGCAAAATAACTGAATTCAGTACGCGTGAGGTTGTTTACGTTGGGGCCTGATTTTTCCCGCAATTTTGACACTATTGGAAGCGTAGTGCAGTGCGCCTGAAAAGTACAATTCGGAGCATTTATTATTCACGACCTTGCGTTAATATTCCAGAGCGATAATTTCGCAGTATTATGCCATACTAAAAGAAATTGTCGCGTATGCTGTTATTTCTCAAAGAAGCTCGCTCCTCCTGACTGGATTCTGTTGCTATGAAGTCCATCTCGTGACCGAGTCATTGACCTTAACACACACTCCTAAAAAGGCCTCCAGTCTCCTCCGCTTTTTTTTTTGTTGTTCGCCGCCCGAAAATGTCTTGGTTTCGCTGACATATATTAATTTATTTTACTTATTTTACAGTACTGATAAGCCTGATTGCCAGGCTTGTATACAGGAGTGGGATGCGAAATCCATACAACGCTCGATAACGCGACATACAAAATGCACAGTGGTAATGCTATTAACAATAGGCATGAGCAACACACACACGCATGGCTAAACCAAGTGAGATTAATGACAGTGCAACGGTTAATGACAGTCATAAAGTGCAACGGGTCAACAAATTAGGGGGCTTGCTAAACATTTTAAGAGGATTCTTCACCCCGCCTAAGGGGACTTGCATTCCTGTCTTGTTGCCCTCATTTTCTGGTCGCACCCGCAATCTCTGCTCGAAATTTACCAACACTACATATTGATGTTAGCGCTGCGCATTTTTTGGGGGGCCGGAGGCGTGCCGTAACCACGCCGTAGTAAGCGACAAAATGTTAGCAGGGACAACAACCCCTGTGCACAGTGTCGGCCGACATCCATAGTTAAAGCGCGCGGCTTGATGAACCCTGCGCTCTCACCTCACCCAGCGTGCACGGTACGCGCGCGTCCTTATTTCAACGCGTGACTGCGCTGCGGGAGATTCATGCGGGCGATCTGCATGAATAACAGAGCAGGACGTCAGCAGTGCGCGTTTTGCACTGCGGGCTAGCGCGCAGGCCGGCACAGCTGTTCTTATCAGCAGCACAGTGGATTGCGCGGGACGCATTCATTCATGTATCCGTGCCCGTACCGTACAGAGAGCGTATATCATTGGAGGAACCTCGGCGTGCCCGTTAAAGCGAGTGCGGTGCAGTCATGGGCGTTTTTGACGCGCTTGTTGAGCACGGTTTACGGCTGCACATTGCGCGTAGAGAGGGGTCCTCGTCAGAGCTCTGCTTGGAAGTCGAGTGCCGCTCGGATGCCGAGCTTGCGCGTGGTGAATTTTTGTGAATTGGCTGCTGTCCCGGGGGTTGTGTTCCTCATAGTGTTGCTGGTCATGTATACACGCGTGGAAAGGAGCATCAGGGCTCTTTATGCGTCTTCCGTGGCAGGTTTACATGAAGTGCATGCGCAAGGAACGTTGCAGTCATTGTATGCAGCTTTGCGAAAAGTATACCTCATTCACGTCATGAGAGCGATTCGTGCTCTGGTTCTCTTCGTGAAAAGGTGACCGGGAAGCAGCAGCTGAGGCTGGGGAGCCGATCGATCCCCTTACCGTGTGGACCGTGGGACGTGCTGTGGGACGCATATCTCTTTTAGTTCCACTCGCGCGCAATGTCGTCGTTTAATTTTTTAAATTTCTTTTCCCCGTATTTTGATCTGTCCCGTGTTTGCTGCTGACTTTATACTTTTATATTACTTGTGTACCAGTTCGTGATGCCTTTTGTGCCCTTGGCAATCGCAGATTTGTGCCACTCCTTAAAATTAAAAAAAAATGAAAGAAAGGAAACAGTATTGCCACGTCCGTGAGGCGATCGCATCACTGCTCTCTTCCGAATGACAGAATAATCAAGAAAGTGGGGCTGTTTGTAAAGCGCAACTAAGCTTGGAGATGAAAAGAAAACTGGGAACGTAATTAAATTGCTAGTAACCAATTTATATAAAGACCTCTGACTGAGGCAACAGAATTAAGGCACGCGGACTTCAGACGCGCGATCCTTACTTTAAGCGTGCAGCGTTCGACCGGCTGGCTTAAAAATAAATAAATCAGTGCTATGCGTCGAGAAGTTTGCACGACGCCCAGCGCAGTCAGGCCGCACTCTTAGTGCGATCGTTCAGGCGCACAGGGCCCTTTCTGGCCCCGGCATGGTATGTATCGGTGTATAATACTCTGCGCGCTCGTAAGCATGCGCGGTTCGTTGCCGCTTGTATCCCCGGCACTGGGCTCGATTCGCGTGCTTCTTCTGGACACTAGATTATATGATAATCTCCTGTCTTGAGCCTTTTCTTTTTTCCTCTATTTTTTTTCTTGGGGGAAGAAAGAACAACTAGGAAGCCTTGCAGAGGGATTTTTGTCGTCGCTGCTTCGACGCTTAATCCCTTGAGCTCCTCTCCTCTTTTCCGCTGAGTTAAAATATTAGGCGCTTCTCCCCCGTGTCTTTGCCGGAGTCATCTTAGAATCTTGCTCCGTGTGCGGCTTCGGTGCGGGTCCATTTTATGCCCTGGTCGAAGCTAATGCCTGTTTTGCCGTTTGGGGCGAGCGAGGATCGGATTTCGGCGACCGCATGCGCGGCGGCACGTGGCTAGGGTGCAGTGCTGCTGAGGCAACGATGGATGGATGGACGAACGGGGGGAGATAGGACCGTCCGGCCCCTTTGACGCACGGTGGCGGCAGTTGCCGCCATGCTGTGCTATTTTTCTTTATTTGTGATTAACTGTTTTGTAGATTGGTCTTAAATTTTCCACTTTCTTTAAATGCGCGTTTTCAGTCCAACACTTCTGCCCATAATGTCACATTTCTGCTGTTGAGCCACCAATCTTCTAATCGCTTTTTGCTGACTTCCGCCGCAGATTTATTTACATACATAAGCATTGTTATATCTAAAGCATGGGGCCTCAGGAAGAGTGACTGTGCCTGCATCGACATCCGTATGGATACCAGCACATTTAAATTTGAGGCGTTCAATTATTTATCGACCGGAGCGCCCGCTCGCGGCGACTTCTAAAATTGCAAGCGGGATGGGCATGGGCGTGCATTGCATGCGGGTACGCTACCTTCTACCGCCCGTCAGGTATGCAGGGCTGCCCAACGCCTGCGCGCGTTTCGTCCACTTTTTCGTGCTGTTTGAGCTAAGCTGCACATTTGTTCGTTACTCTGTCTGGCGAATGCACGAAAGGAACTTGCCGCTATGAAATCGCGCATTTCCATGGAGAATGGTACAGAAATTACACTCTATTCGAATCTAACTGGGTTCCCGCTATTGGACTTGGTAAGTTTTCACAGGACCGACATCACTCGTGTGTTCGCCATTTGGTCGCCAAACGTAAAAAAAAAAAAGAAGCCTACATTTAGTTTAACGAGGGCCTCGGTTCTTGCAGTCTTGATGCCACATAGGTAGCATAAGAGGTTTCTCGCACAGCTTCCGCGCTTCACCGTTTGACGACGTTCGATGTCACACTAGCGGTAATACAGGACATACAGTCTTGGTCAAAAGTCTTAAGGCCACAGCGTTCAGCTGCAGCGAAATGAATGTTCCTAGAATGCTCCGTGTAGCGGATCATTCAAAACACAAGTCAAGCAGGAAGCATCTCTACCGCAAGAAGAAACCTTCTGCTTGCATTTCAATGTCATTCGGTCTTTAATATATTGTCGTAAAGGCTCTTTTACGCGGCTGAAGCGAGAAGCATTTGGCCTTAATACTTTTGACCAAGACTGTACTACGTTAACCGCTATGGGAAATGGTAGCGCTGATGAACTCTCAAGCGGAGCCACTCTCATGGTTAGGTTACGCGCAGCATAAATACCCTCGAAAGCAGAAAGTTCGACAGCCGTCGCCGTAGCTCAGTTGGCAGAGCACCGGACGCGAAATGCGCAATTCGTGGGTTCGGATCCCACCAGCGGGATGTGGTTGTTTTTTTCTTCTGCTTTCTAATCAGCAGTGTTTAAGCGATAAAATAATTTCACTTTTAATCTCCCATATAAAAAAAAAAACATTCCCCTATGCTCATTGGTTTCGGTGGCTTCCTTCATATAGTACATTTAGTTAGGACAGTTTTCGACGTCATGTCTGTGTGGCTCATATTTTGTTACTTTTAATTTGCGCTTGATATATGCTTACACGTCTTCTCCGGATGGTATGAAAGGGCGGTTGGTGTTGGTTAAACACTGATTAGTCTTATTTCCTTCCCTGCGGAGAGGCAGTGCCACTTTGCCTTGTTTTGGCCTCCTCGGATGCGCCGTATTGATTAATGGTTGACCCGGGGAAGGATTTCGACGCAAATGGTCGGGCAACCCATTTTTTCTGGATTACGCGTCAATCGAACATGTGCCATTCGTGGTACCGTGCTCTCTCAGCACTCGTTGTGGGCTCTGAAAAATACTACAACCTTCGTATATGCTATACATTCATGTATAGTGAGATAGAGTTCGTAGATAATTAAATCAAGATCGCGGGGTAATGCTTTCCCGCCTAAACCTAAGCTCGTGGTGCGTGACTTGCTGGGGTTTTTGTTGGTTTCTGTGTATATATTGTTGCCTCTGAATAAAAACATTTCAGTTGCGGGTAGCGCTGTGTCCCCCTCTATGTAGGCATTCTTGTAGCGCTTGAATTTTCCACTATGATACATTCGTGTGCCTTGCATTCTGCTGAGCTGCCGTGTATCAACATTATCCTTTGTGCCGTTGTATGAAAAAATTAATTCATCATCCCCCTCTCGACTTGCTGCTATTACGCTCATGCTCTTTTTTTTAGTTAAGGAAACGGCACACTAATTGTCTCAAATCTCGGTGAACACCAGAACCGCACTTTAAGGGATGGGATAAAGCAGGGACTGAGAGAAGAAAGGAAGAAAGAAATGCACTGACGTCGCACAGTACACGGGCGCTTTTGCGTTTCGCCTCCATTGAAACGCGGCCGCTGCGGCCTGGTTCGAACCCCGGGAACTTCGGCTGTTGATTCTCTGTATTTAAGCGCAGCTTGTTTCCTTGTCGGCGTGCTTTGTTTCCCGTGCTTGTTTCGCACGCGCGTCGTCGTTAATTCGCTAAGCAGTCTTTTATTTTTGCGATATTCGCGTTCGCGTGCTCTGTACTACCTCGATAATAATAATAATAATAATAATAATAATAATAATAATAATAATAATAATAATAATAATAATAATAATAATAATAATAATTGGTTTTTTTGGGGAGAGGAAATGGCGCAGTATCTGTCTCATATATCGTTGGACACCTGAACCGCGCCGTCAAGGAAGGGATAAAGGAGGGAGTGAAAGAAGAAAGGAAAAAAGAGGCGCCGTAGTGGAGGGCTCCGGAATAATTTCGACCACCTGGGGATCTTTAACGTGAACTGACATCGCACAGCACGCGGGCGCCTTAGCGTTTTTCCTCCACAAAAACGCAGCCGCCGCGGTCGGGTTCGAACCCGGGAACTCCGGATCAGTACTACCTCGATGGAAAGAAACGCGAGCAACCCGGCGCCAACACGCTCCGCTGTTTCAATTTCTTTTCACCGCGCTTTTACTTCGATGATAGCAAAAAGTCCCTAGACTCGTCTATGGTACATTCTAGGACGACTCTAACGTCCTTTTCGTACCGCCAAGGTAAAAGCGCGATGAAAATAAATTCCAACGGCGGGCCGTGTTGACGCCGGGTTGTTCGCGTTTCTTTCCATCGAGGGCAGAGATGTTTCGCGAGTACGCTTTCGTTATCTGCCGCGATTTTCTCGTGTTCCCGGGCATCCCGGTTGACTGTCTTTTTTTTTATGTTTCTTGTTTCCCTCGCATATTCGTCTCTGTCGTGGGCGCGAAGCCTGGTGTGAAGAATTAATAAACCGGAGGACCAAGAAGGAGTTTTAACGAGACGCATTTCTAATTCTTGTAGGCGGACACAACTAACGAACGAAGCGGTTTTTCCCCGTCAACAAACCACCTTCCAGCCAATGGCGTCGGCCGATCCTCATGAGCCTGCTAGCGGGGCAGTGCAGGGAGTGGCCGATGAAAGGGGATAGTCCTTTCGGTCCATTGTAGGGGTTGGTCCCCTCCCTGCATTGTGACGCCGTCTTTGCATTGTCACGCTAGCAGGATCATGAGAATTGGCCGACGTCATTGATTGGAAGGGATTTCTTTGACGGGAAGAAGCCTCTTAGTTCTTGAGTTGTATCCGACTATAGCAAAGCTGACAAAAAGCGAAAAAAAACAACACTCGGCCCGTAGGAATAAACGCGTTTTTGCGGCAGTGTGGAGCCGGCAAAAGAAAAGAAAACCATCCCTGCAAAAGACAGGAAATAAGGGGAGGAGGAGAGCGTTGATAAAGGGGAAATCCCGAGGAGTCGGGTGCGTAACGGCTGCGTGCTTTGTTTCTCGGTTGAAGGTGAGACTTTTTACCTTCACACGGGTTGCAGCAAGATAGCGCGAAGGTGCTCTCTTTTGTTCGTAATTTCTTTTTGTTTTGTTTCACCTCTCAGGCTCTCAGGTTCGTCACATTTTGTTCTCGCCTCTTTCTCGAGAACGCATTTGCGCCGGCGCGTTATACCTTTATCTTTTTTCTTTTCTCGCCGAGAAAGAACAGCCCGTAAAAGCCGTCACGCGGTGTCGGAATGTTTCAACACTTACGCTGTATGCGCAATCCTGCCTGTCGCTTCCCCCCCCCCCCCCCTTTTTGCTATAGCTTCAGCGGCGGCGCGATTAAAATGCCACGGCTGCAGGATTCGCGCCGGGGCGCGTAAGCCTGGGCCGCGGTGGTTAAAAATAAAATCCCGCGTGGGCGTCGCGGGCCTTTGCTCGTCGTTGCTCGCGAATTGCGATTTAGCGAAGCGGGCGTCTGCGTAATCCGCGACTTTCTGGGAACGGCGGCGGCGTCATTTAAGGGTGGGAACACGACCTTATTATACGGCTTCGGCAGGAAAAGGGGGGGGGGGGGGGGTTGAAGTATAGAGGCTATAGAAGTTTGAAGGAAGCCCCCGGAGCTGGGAACTGTCGCCCTGCGACTTTCTCCCACCTAGCTGCTCGCCGGCACCTCGCCTATACTTGGTCCGCTTCGTTTCCAAGAAGCGCGCCATGGTTCGAGGCGAGGAAGCAGCCCGGACAGTGTCTTTCTCTTTCACGCTCGAGGCGCATTGGGAAATTTTCCGGCCTTGCTCGACTTGCGAAGGCGGAGCCGACGGCGCAAGGTGCTTTTAGGGCAAATGAAATCACGGCCGCATCTCTTATATAAAGAGCCGAGTGCTTTGTCCTCTGCACCGCGAACAGAGCGCGCGTTGGGAAACGCACCTGTGAGCTTATGGGGGATAGGGAAAATGCGGACAAGCGAAGAAAAAGAAAAGCGAACAGAAGCGAGCGCTGCAGTGCCAGCAAGAGCACTCGGCTAGTCGGAGGAGGAAAACAAAAGGTATAGGAACATCCTCCATTGCTGCGAGTTCAGTGGCACGAAGCTCGCCAAGAAAGCCTCACAACAGATGCGGCAGCCCCCGAGATGGGAAACATCCGTCGGCTCAATCAGTTTGCCTTCCTTGCTTCAGACGTCTCCCCTTCAGCCAAGTTACTGCGAAACAATCCTGGACAGAGCGAGTGGGGACCGCGTGGTGCAAGACTACGCCGAGCGCGCACCCGAGCGGATGCGAACCGATATCGCGGACCGGGGGCGCGGAGGTGCGGGCGACGGTGGCACGAGCGTGACGTCATCGCCGCCACGCCTCCGGACGCCGCGGGTGAGGCAAGCGAGAAAAGATCGCGTATGCTTGATTCGCACATAAAAAAAGACCGCGAATAAAATGAACGAGCTGCACACTCTGTCTTCCGAGGTCGTCAACCTCACCTATTGCTTGTTCCTTCACTTATTTTGTGCGCGCTAATATACTCTGCTAGAACAAACTGCGTCGGTACACCTTTGTAGGGTGACAAGGCGCTAATGCATGGTGATCGGGCACTGTATTACGCGTATTCTTTCTCTCCTATCCCTGTCTACTTTTTTGTTTAAAGAGTTGCGACGTACTCGTCTGATTTGCTGAGAGTATGCCCCAGTACGCATTTGGGAGCGCCGAATAAAACAAAAAGAAACAAAACAGAGCAGGCCCGACGAGCGTCTTGGTTTCCCCGAAGAATCCTCGCGGAGAGTCCATAGCTCCTCCTCAGCGGCTCGTGTAAGTCACCGTTAGGTTAGGCACGAGCACTTGGTGTTCTTACGCGCTCTGGTATGGGTTGCGAAGTTCATTCGCTATAGCATCGGGCGTTGCAGTGTGTAGACACCTGAAGATTTTGATACCATGGCAGCCTCACTCGCTTTGTGGAAGACGCAGTGTGCCAGTGATCAGTATGGCTGCCGTATTTATTTATTTTTTTTTGCCCCCCGAGGTCGCTATCTTGCTTGCACGAGAGTGGTATCTCCCTCTCATTGAAGAGAAAAGGCACCGCCGTCCCGTTTCTCGGGCCGGGGCCGAAGCGAGTGCTCCGGTCTCTGCAGTGTGGTTCGACGGGGGGGCCGTGGCCGGCGGAATTGAGGGACACGGCCGGGGCTGGTGGCGGATCACTCTGCAGTGGGCGCACGTTCGGCTTGTTTCCTTTTTGGGGAGCGCGTTATCGATTGGGCATCGAAGCCTTTCGACTCCGCCCATCGCCTCCTCACGGCGACTGCTGCTGCTGCTGCTGCTGCTGTCCCGCGCATCGACGACGGCAGCTCTCGTCGTCCCTTCAATCTCTCTCTCTCACTCTCTCTCTCTCTGCCTGCTTTGTTTCGTTTTCGTTTCAACTCTTAGTTCCATTGTTCGCGTGTCATTGCGAGAGGGGTCCGTTGCAGTTGAGGAAAACGTATCGTCGTCGGGCGGACAGCGGCGGGATAAAATTTGCGGCAGGGCCGGGTGCGCCTTTTCTAAAGATATATCCGTGGACAAAGATGCGTCGCAGCGGTGCCGTTGGCGAGGCGGAAAAAAACACGCTGACCGTGGGCTTGTGGGCACTGGCTTCCCCGGTACCGTCGCGGCCTGAGCCGCGTTCATTTATTTTTATTTTTTTTTTGTTCCGTCGAAAATGCCTGGTAGCGCGCTGTTTCTGTGCGCCTTTTACACGAATGCCCGCTGTTCGCGCAGTAGTTGACGCGCGTTTGATTAAATTCCGGGGCTATATATCGTGGGATACGAGTAAACGAGAAAATTCGGCTCGAGGCTGCCTATCCGTACTTCCTCGCACTAGAGGACTTATCTTTCCTGTAAGAAAGTATGGTTAAGTGTTAGTCCTAAGAAACTCGCTGTTGGTTCGTGAAGGGATGAGCTCAGGCGAGACGCGGACAGTGCGGAAAGGTCACCGGACTTAACTATAGTAATCGCACTAGGAGCAGCACCTTTTTGCGCTGTCGCCGAAGTGGATGCTGCATTTATCTCGTGTAAGCGGCTAACGAGGGTTTCCAGTCCTTCCTCGTGCGCTCCTTATGTTTCGTTTTATCTTCCAATTTTGAAAAAAAGTCTCAAAGTTACGATCGGACGGCTGTTAAAAGCGATTAGGCTGGTTTCATGAAAGAAGTTAGCAGGACAGCAGGCAAGCGCCATTCACGCACGCGAACACACGCAGAGTTACCTTATTATTGCCAGAGCACTATACTCCAGACATACAAACCCCGAACAAGAATCTTGTCATCTTGTCTTGTCGGGTAAGGATCGGGTGCTAACTCGAGTAGACTCGGGTAAGTCCGGAGGAAATTGCAGCCAATGGGAGGAAGCTCGGGTAAGTTCGGAGGAGCGTCGAGCTAGCTTCGTGAGAGGTTGCTCGGGGCGAGCAACATCGGTCGCACAATCCCTACCGGTGGCCGTGATATATAGAAACAGGCACCTGTCAGTGCGCTAGTACTGGTATAAGGACTCGCCGCCATCTATGACTGTTAAGTGGAGAATGGCCAATTCCGCACATACGCATTAACCAACTGAAGGTATCGCGTCGTACCTTTAAGGCCGAGCTTAAGTATCTCCTCCAATTGAAGAATGAACACCTGTCCTTACTTTACCCAAGAGATGCGAGGCAGCACCTGTCAGGTACCTGCAGGTCGCCCTGCTCTGCGCGCCTCGTGTTCACTGCAGTAACAGCCGCACTGCCGCGTCTCAAGCGCCCCTTGTTATCCTCCGAGCACTGCTCTCAACTACGGTTCAATTTTTGCAGCGCCCACCAGTGATCCCGGAATTTAAAAGCCCGGACTAAGCTTCTGGCCGGCGCAATTAGCGTGCTTTGCTGCACCTGGGCCTGGAAAAGTCTACAAAGTTTCGCTGTAAAAACTGACCCTTTGTGCGTAGTTGCACGAAAGCCGATAAGCGGGACGCTAGGTGCGCTTAACGAGCGAGAGCTTAATGCCTCTTGTGTAATCTGCGTTGCATTCAGCCGTTTAGATTATTGGTTGGACATTTTTTTTTTCGCCTGTCGCCGAAGAAGTGTCTACAATTTCTTTCTCCCTGGTAGTGTGGGCCCCAAGAACACAAAATAGTGAAATGTGGGTGATCTTTAGCTCACCATAACTACCTTTCAAGAAGCACAGTGCAGGTAATTAGCAGCGTTATTGCGCGGTATGTTCTTATTACTTACGCTCGTACTGGAGCCAATTTGATAGACATTTTTGCCGTTCATCAATCAGAAATCTAACCGGGCAAAGCAGGGCTGTCCTCGGAGAAGTCTGTAGCGGTCATCTGTGAGCCATTAATGCGTATGCGTGCCGCATAGACCGTGTTAAATGCTTAGAACAGCTTTGTATTCTTGGTGCGTTATTAGGCCTCGATGAGCAGTTGAATTTTTGGCGGACGGTCTTTGTGGGCGTTGTGTGTTGCACCGTTGTTGTCGTAAGTACAAGCATTGAAGGTAAATTACGGCAGGATATTAACTAAAATAAAAAAAGGAGCCTGGTATCCGCCACCGCTAGGGGCGCAGCGCTCGCCTTTACTGAAGAGATTGGACACAGAAAGAGTGCTTAAAAAAAAAGCCACAGGCTTGTGTCTGTTTCCTCGTTGAGAAATCAGCGAGATTTCTGTGAGCAGGACTCGCACTGCGAAAAGAGCAACGAAAAAACGCACAGCGGAAGTCGAACTCAGCCTATGTTACTGGAGGAAGCAGATAAAGCAAAAAGAACCAGCGGTGTTACAACCGGACGTCTAAATAAAAAAAAAGATAGAATATGGCACAATCAGCTTTGCCAGGACTGTATAAGCACTGCTATTTGTACCAGGAAGTTTTTCGTGGTCGCATGGTGTAACCCCGTACAGAAGCCGGTCACTCTGTGCGGGAAGCTCTGGGGAATCCCATTGAGTTAAAGCAATGTAGCGAGATTGGCAAAGCACATTTCATGTCTTGTGTGCAAAATTTCCAGCGTGACCGAGCCTGCGGGATGCTCGCGCGTATTTATGTCGGCGTTGGGTTTGTTCCGAGTGAGCTTTTCTGTACCGCGAACGAGATGTCCTCCCGCGTTCGTTTTCTGTGTCCTTGTCAAGTCGCCTCTTTTGGTGCTCTCTTGGCGCT
This sequence comes from Amblyomma americanum, assembly GCF_052857255.1. Taxonomy (NCBI): domain Eukaryota; kingdom Metazoa; phylum Arthropoda; class Arachnida; order Ixodida; family Ixodidae; genus Amblyomma; species Amblyomma americanum. Next base: position 201,464,422 of record NC_135499.1, on the reverse strand, counting down.
GTTGCTACGAACTCAGGGAAAAAGAATGTTCGAATAATCTGGTCCATCTCGTCCTTTCATACGTCTTCTTGAAAAGAAAAGGCTGCTACCTCTATCGAGTGGTTGGCTTATCCGCGCCGTAATTCGCTTTTTGACATTTTCTTTTTCTGTCTGTTGTTCGAGTATGGAATTACTTCATAAGATGAGGTAGCGCCATGTTTTAAATGTGTCCGGGCCTATGTATTTGCTGATGGGGACGCGTAGCGGAGTTGCAGCACCACCCCTGTCACATCAAATCTCGGAAGGGACGAGAAGAAAGGTCGTTCGTATACTTAGAGGATTTTGAGCGTCTGAGAGGCTACGCGTGTCTCACTGCAAACCCCGTAAGCAAAGCCTGACCACTTCAGAAGAAGACAGCAAACGCGGAATTCAGCGTGTAGTGAAGCTACCAGGCCGACTGGAGCTCCCCTGACTAGAAAGTTGCGGGGGATGATGGGATATATAGATGTACATACAATGGATGCGGTGGCCAGAGTCAGAAAGCACAGCTGTCGCGTAATATGCAAAAACAGCTAACACGGAGAGCGTTTGCGGTTTACTTTTTTGTTATTCAGCAAGTTCAGCGTCAGTGTCGCGGTCAACTTTCACGCCTCTTCGATTCTCGGAAGACGCATCGCGCGGCTTGGGAGTCGTATTGCATCACAATCCTGGGGCACCGGATGGCGGTGGCTGGCTTTATTTTGATCCAAGAAACCAGTATGTAACAAAGCGGAGGGAGAAACTCAAAAAAAAAAAAAAGACGGACTGAAGCAGACACCGGAACAGGATATTTTGTAGCCCTCGGTGTCACACGATCGAGCGGCGGCGACTCCACGCGGGGCGGCGGGATTTGGAAGCGGCGGCTTTAATGGCCATCGGCGTTTTATTTATTTATTTTTGTTTTTGCCGATGCAACCGCCGGGGCGTCTACCACTGTGTGCCGTGGCCTGTTTCCAGAAACAGCGTTGGCAGCTATAGGGAAAAAGCAAAGCCTAAGCGGGAAAGTAGGGCAGCGGCCTCTCGGGTCAGACGGGTTCTCGCCAGTCTCCCCCTCCCCCACACACACACTCCCCGCGAATCGCAGTTATGTGAGCGCTGCGCTATATTTGTTTGTTTGAGTGATTGATGTCTGGCCCGCGCCGCGATTACGGCTGGCGCCTGTGGAAACGGGTTACAAAGCGACGGGGCCAGTGGACGCTGGCATCGAAGCCGGGCCTCCCGCGACTTCCGTTCCAACTTTGACGAGCGTGGCTGCACAACTCCGGAAACTGGCGCGCAGACGCCGCAGCCGCGCCAACAGCGCCGCCGCCGCCAACGCCTGCGGCCGATCGGTCCAGCTAGCCCGCGTGCTTTTGAGCCTTTTCTGCGGATGTGGCGTTGTTCGCAGGGCTTTATCAGCCCTCCGTGGAGCTGCCGCGCGGCCAGCGCGCGTTCTGATCAGGTGGTAGCGGTGTTGCAGACATGGTGTCCGGACGGAATGCTCATGTGGTAAAGTGTTGAAGGTGCGGAGACGTCTGTCCGTTGATGATAGTTGGAGCATTAAAGAACCTTGTACGCTGGGCGGGCTGTATTAGGCGGCTGAAGCGTGTTAAAACAAAGGCGTGGGGGCTTGCTTTTGGCATTAATTAGGCACGCTTGGAATATACCATCGCGGCACGAAACGTGTGTTGTCTATTGCATGCGCTCTTTTCTTTTGTTTAACGAATTTGTTCTTTTTTTCTGCTTTTGACAATACCTTTTATCTGCTGCCGTTTCGGGGCCAGGCACAGGGTTGGTTAAGAACTATCCAGGCCGAAGGGTATGCCTGTGAACCCTGTAGCGGGGCATTTGCGACACCCCCAATTCGGGAAATCTCTAATGAGTGCGGAGGAACCTCTTGCTCGCTCCCTGAGGACCTTGGTCGCTTCATATAGGCGCTGAAGGTGCCCGATTTATATATCACCGAAAAGGAACCCTTGTGTCCCGGGAACTTTAACCAACCCTGTACAAGCTCCATGGTGAACTCGGTAGGAGCTTGTGTTGGAAATGTGTCACGAAGCCTGGTTCCCCACTTGTTGTCAATTCTCTCTTGCGTCTTTCTTGCTTTCTCGGATGTTTTAAAGCGGGTAAGTTCGCAGAGAGGCTTTGTTGCTGGTCATGCTATAGTGTCGACAGACAATTGGCGATCGGCAAACGCTTGGCAGCAGTTAGCACGTAGTATAGAGGGTGTGTGCGATTAAACAGCAGGCAACTAGTCTTCACCTATCCGCACGTCCTGCAGCTGTAATCTAAAGGAACTAATGCTTGTGGACACCCTCCTTTCAGGTTTCGTTCTCTGTGGATGTTTTTGCGAGATAGCTATAGAAGCTGAATAGCACTGGGATTAACTCACACGCAGGAACGGAATTTGCCGAGCATTTGTCGCATATCTGCTCGCAGAACAAATTTCGTGGTGTGCCGTATGGCATCATTGCGCTTTTATGCCTCCAGAGCATTCACAGTGGTTTCTGAGCGGAATATCAGAACACGCGCAAGCCCCGGATTAGTTGCCGCATATGTTGCGTGTCTTTCGAGGAAGCGCGCTCGGCGGGCGTCACTTGGACAAGCTATGTCTGCGAAATTTGGCACGGCGAGACGGGGATGTTTGAAACAGAGCTCAAGGCGAAGGCCTAAGGAATAAATGCACCGGACCAACGCTGCAGCCGCGCTCGTGCGGATCGAATACACCACGTTGTCAGTGTTGGTTCGGTGCAGCTCTTTGTCTTAGTCCCTCGTCATTTGCACTGTTTTAAGCCACGGAACAACTCGCCCAGCTTTTGCGGCATCTTCGACAAACCTGCACCGGAGTTGCCCCGGTATTGGAGCCCTGTGCGCACAGGTGCAATTTGTTGGGAGTACACGTGAAGAGGGCGCTGCCCGGGATACCGCTTAAGGGAGCGTTGTCTAAAAAGCTGTAAAACTGCTCGGGGCCCCCGGATATGCGTGGCACTATTTATAGGGCTGGAAAGGTGGCGCCCAGCCAACCGTAGTCTGTGGAAGGTGACGCCATCCTGTATCTCTCACGTAGTTTGTAGGTATGCGGGCAGCTGGGGGCCAAGTACGGCGTCGTTCGCGCAGTTGTTTCGAAGGGGACGTGCGTACGCTCTCCGCGTTCACGAAAGCGAAAGAAAAAAAAAGAAGAAACCGCTTGTATGGAATGGCCAGCTGTCTGGTGAGGAAACCTTTCCAGTTTTCAGGATACTAACAGGTGATTTCTCCTTCTCGGTGTATCGCAATCCGAGAGTCGTTGTGACCATTTTACTCGACCGGCTTTGCTTCAACTGCGGTCTGTCCCGCTTTTTAACTCTCCTCAAGCCCCGCAAGTGCAGGCCGGATTTGTTTATTTATTTATTTATTTATTCATTCTACAGATTGACTGGGAACACGTGGGGCCAGTTTGGGCTGGCGGAAAATTAAGTCCCCCAGCCGGGACACCACATCCAGGTCCTTAGTAAGTGCAACGTCACCGTTCAAGCAACGGCGGCGCCGCTGCTAGCGCTGTCCCGCCGTTAGCGTCGGACCCCTTATCGTCCGAGACCGATGAAGGGGCCGTGAGACTGGGTCCTCTCTTCGCGGGGGTTTAGCCGGGGAAGAGGAGTCCCCCCCCCCCCCCCCCTTTTCCTGCCCTTCTGCTCTAGGTGGGGCAGGGAGGCCGGACGCTGTTGCCGCCAGCTCGTAATCTGGGCCCAGCCAGTGCGGCATCCTGTCGGCGAGCGATAGCGCACTCGGGGGAAGAAAAGACGGAGGCGGCCTTTGCTGCTCGATCATCCGCCGCCGAACGTGACCGGAGGAACCCCCTGGCTGGCTGGCTGTTGTCCCGCGCGGAAATGAGGCGCGCTTGTCGCGGCGCGCTCCTCGGGGTCCGCGGAGACGCGCTCTTTTTTCGTCGGCCCACCGAAAGGAGCCGGCTGGCTTCGTTCTCCTCTCCGAGTAAAGTAACGGGGCAAGGGTTGGCGTGACGGTAATTGCCTTGCCTCGAGAAAGATGCGGTGGGGCTTCCGCTCGAAAGTTCTAGCCCCGTGCCTTCTTTTGCGGGACGGTGCGTTCGTTTGGGGTGTAGTACGTTCGTCGGCGAGGAACGCATCTCGCTGCGTTTTCTCTCCTTTTTTTCTGATCGTTATCTTTTCTCTTGGAGATTTGGGGGGGGGGGGGGTATCTATAGGCAAGCTGTTGTACAAGTTATTGTGAATTGACGAACACTCGGGTGGCGTGAATGTCCTCTTCCGTCGGAGACGTTACTGCATGCCCTCTCTGGCATGACAATTGTGTAGTCTGCAGTGCAGTTGTCATTTCCTCGACTTGTCGTGCCGTCTCGGGATGAAAGTTCAAGATGCTACAGCAAACTTTTCTCTTGGTTAACCTTCATCAGTCTTCAGCTAGGTTCACCTTTTCAACTCTTCTCTCTCTCTCTCTCTCTCTCTCTCTTTTTCTTCTGACGGGCTCAGATGTCGCGTGCAGTACTGTACTCTAGCAACCCGCGTTTTGGGGACTGCGTAGCAAGGAATTTTTTTCTAACTCGAACGATTCATGGGCCAAGGTCTTTCTCCTGCTCCTCTCCGAGTTCGACGATTTATCGCATGCAGCGAGTAGACCGCGCCGCCAGAAATATCTCGGCCAAGATACACGCTATCCTTCGTCACTCTTAGCGCTCACAAGCATGGCGCAAATGTTTCCCTCCTTTTTTGCGCCTGCTGTGTCCCGCCATCATGGCTTACTTCTGAAGTCGGCATTTGGGCGTCGCCACCCGCATGCCACCGCTTGAGATAGTGTTCGGAGCAGGGATGCCAGGGACTACGAAGGGTGGTGGTCATGGTAAGCGGTTCACTGTTTCCGGAAGCTCGAGGTAAATGAAACTGGACGAAAGATATCTGGTAATGAAGGAGGCCCCAAGGTAGCTATCCGACGTGGATTCTAAAAAAAAAGTAAATAAATTTGTTTTTCTAAAGTAGCAGCTACGGTAAACGGGGCGCCGCGGTGTACGGCGGATTATTCTCGACCGTAGTCGTTTCTGAAAGTGCATTGTAATCGCCGGCTGGAGTTCTGGCATGCATTTCCCTCCACTGAAATGCCTTTTCCGAAACCGGCAGTTGAACCCGGCCAACACGCGCTCAGTAACGGAACACCGTAGCAGCGCAGCCGTCTTGTTGATTGCTGAGGACAACGGGCAAAATTGAAAAGGCGGATATTTTTACCGCCAGTGTCATTGCATTGGCACGCCAAGACGCTCCCAGCTATCTATGAATATAAAGTAGAGAACGACCAATTCCGCATATATGGGAGTTACCGCTGTCGCGTCATACACTTAAGGCGGAGCTTAAGTGTCCCCTCCAGTTTTAGTGCGCCGGAACTAAGGAAAAATTGAAAATTTCGCATCCATCACAACGGGGCCGCCGCGGTTGGGATCGAACCCGGGCACTCCGGCTCAGCAGCCGATTCCTACTCACCGATTTCGCCGATGTTTGTCTGATGCCTGCTTGACCTTGAAAACCGAGCCTGGGACCAAAATCGAAGTGAAAACTGAAGTGCTCGCGCACAAAATTCGCATTTAGCCTAAGCACGCTAAATCGTACGTCTTTTTTTTTTTTAACCATGAGTCCTGCAGAGACGACGAAGCTGGCCTCGTTTATCATGTTCCTCTGTCTTAAACCTAAAAAAAAAGGGGGGGGGGGGGACCTGAGGAAAGCTGGGAGATAGGATTCCCCATCCTTCCTTCCTTTTTCTTTTTGTTGTAGCAACAGTGCCAGCTTATGCAGAACTTAGTGACAATAACACCGTTTCGTTGATGAAAATACCTTCGGTTTGCAAGAGTAGCCAGGCGTCTTAAATTGCCTGTGCAGTCACGCATAAGCTGTTCGGTATGCAAACGGCATCGCCGCGAGAGATTTCTCATTCGCTGTTTCACTGGGCCGCTGGCGAACCCGGAGCAGTCCAACAGGCAGCCGCGCTAATTGACGAAGACAAAGGCGCCTATTTGGCGAGCTGCCTGCCAGGCAAAGGGGCGGGGTGGATGCGAGAAAGAGTGCAGTGGAATGTGGCGCAGTTGGGGGAAGGTGGGAAGCTTAGGCGAGCGAGCATCGCGTCCGCGATTAATTGCTTCGCCGCGCATTTCCCAGCGCAGGCAGCCTGTATAAAACGGCCCGCTTCGGGGCTGCGTCGCATATGGCATTGCTACAAGCGCGCCCCCGCCTAGCGCTCTCCCGAGGTCCCGCTCCGAGAGCGTGCCGGCTGCGAGAGAAGCCGTTTCCCGTTTAAGGGATTTTCCACCAGGTGTCCCCACCTGCCAGGAAACGGTGGGTCTTCGCTCTGTGTCGCTGAAGCGAGCGTTCGCCCCTATAGCGCATGCAGCTGAGGACACGCTCCGGGCTGCGCTTTGTTTTTCGCTGATAAGGTAGCTAGGCCAAACGACGCAGTGAGGGAGGGACGCAGCGCACCTTTCTTTTCCGTTTCCATAAATAGCACTCCGCCCGCGAAGGAAGGAAGTGAAAGTAGAAAACGTCGCCACTGGTCTGGGTCCTTCTGGGGTCCCCCTAAGCTGTGGCTGGCTCCCTTCGACGGGCAGGTCCCAAGCGTGGCGTAGATGTTTGGCGGCGTGAGGGCGCGTGTGTGCTGCCACTTTTCTGGCCGGCGCCTCTGCATTCATTCATCGTGCGCCGTTCTGATCACTTCCTTGTCTCGGGTCATTCATCTTGGCTCGTTTTAGTTCCCTCGGAACCGAAAGTAGTGCCTTTGCATTGTCCTTCATTCATTTGCTCCCTCCTCTCTCCACCACCGGCCCGCGTTTGGCGGCAGTGCCGAGGGGGACACATCCTCTCCGTCCCTAGCCGCGATCAATAGCGCTTCTCTCTGCCTCCACACCGGGTTGGCGGCCGGGGGCGGAGGGCAACCCCCGAAGAAAAGGGGAGAGCGGGAGGGAAGCGCACGTTCGCGCATGCGCCCCACCGCGGTGTTGGTGCGCGGCAAGCGGTCGGCGTGCGTGTGTGTGCCGTGGCGTCGCCGCGGAGGAGCCCGGAGGCCCGCTTGTCCTCTGCGGACGATGCGAGTCGGCTGTGCGGGCCGGCGATGGCACCCGGCCCTGCGCTGACCGCACCGACATGGACGGCGCCGGTGGTAGCGGCAGCGGCGCGATGCCGCCGCCCGGTACTCGGGCACCGGCCGACTACTACCAGCTGCTCAGCGGCAGGATCGAGGGCGCCGTGGACGCCTTCATGGACCGCCTCGGCGGACGGCTCAGCGAGCTCGAAGTGGAGCTGCGCTACGCCTGGCGCGCCGTCGACCTGCTCTCGCAGGAGTACGTCAAGATGTGGGAGAAGCTGGAACGCCTGGAAGTGCTCCTCTACGAGCAGCAGGCGGTCATTGGCCAGCTCATGGGCCTCATCCAGGGCGAGCACGGCGAGCCGCTCGCCGAAGACGTGGTGCTGCAGCTCGAGCGCCGGCTCCGCGAGGAAGTGGTCGGCGCGGGCGACTCGGAGCCCATGTCGCCGCGCGAAGCGGTGTTCCTGCGCCGGACTGTGCTCGAGGCCGTGCCCGAAGTGGTGTCGAGCCAGGAGGAGGCCACCTCCGAGGAAGGCTCGTGCTCGTGCGAGAACGAGGAGTCGGACTCTGCGAGCGTTTTCACTGCGTCGGACTACCGCAAGTACCGGGGCGCCGCCGGTGGCAGCCTGGTGAGCGACCGGGACCTGTGCGAACTGGGTCGGCTTTCGGAGGACCTCGGCCGCGCTTCGGCTCTGGCCCGGGTCGACGAAGAGGAAGACGTGCCCTGCTGTGAACTCCTGGAGCCCGATGAAGACGTTGAAGTCAAGGAAGACCGACGCGCCAGGCAGCTGGCCAGGCTGCGAGAAGCGAGCCAAGAGCTGGCCCTGGCCGTTCAGAAGAACCTCGTGTCAGCCTCGGTGCTGGCCCCTGAGCGGCCTCCGTCGCCGCCCACCGGCGGCCGCGAGGTGGGCATGGCCGTGGGCGCCTTCATTTCGGACACGTCCAGCGAGGCGTCCACCCAGCTGGTGCCGAGCGTCATCGAGGCGCAGGTGCACGACGAGTCGCCCCCGCCAGCGACGGTAGAACCTGCAGCAGCGACGAAGCCCGAACCCGAAGTGCGGCCCGAGCGGAGGAAGACGACGGGGATGTCCTTCCCGAGTCCGCGCAAGCAGCGCGCCAAGGCTCGCGAGCGGAGGCACACGACCGCGGCCGTGCCTCCGTCCACCGTGGCGGCGGCCACCGAGCTGCTTCCGGACGTGTGCCCAAAGCGGACGCTCAGTGATGTGACCGTGTCCTCGGCGGAGCAGACGCCGTCCAGTTCTGCCCACTCGCCGTTCGCGGCAGGGCCCGGCGCTCTGCTGACAAACTTGGGCTCCAAGCTGAGTATGGGCTATAGCAGAGTGATGAGTTCGAGCTTACTGAAACGGGACGGTTCCAAGGAGAAAGCGCAGCGTTCGAGGTCGAGGCGCCTGTCGCTGCTGCGGTCGCAGAGTGTACAGAGTGGGACTGAACCGCCCAAGGAGGCGCAGCCGCCCTTGGTGGTGCAGATGTCGTTGCCGGAGATGAGGACAACCCCTCCGGTCACGCCAAAACCAGAACACCCGGAGCCGCTGCCCGAGTCTCCGTCGCGGGAAGCCGGCTCGGCAGCGCCCAGTTCTCCCGCGCCGGGTCCCCTGGAACTGAACCCGGAGGACGTGCAGTGCATGTTCCCTACCATAGGCGAGCTTCGGCGCTCGAGCAGTGGCCAGCCGCCGTTCGAAGAGGAGGCTACCGTCCATGAGGAACAAGATTCCCGTCGTCCCAGTTCCAGCCTCGCCTCGTCGTTCACCTCGGAGTCGGAGGTGTTCGCCGAAGCCGAAGGCGCTTCTCCCCAGCCAAGACCTCGTCAACAGGCGCCACGCCTCTCGGAGCGAGGCTGGACCGAGGACTCGGTGGACTCCGAAGCGTTCGTTGACGCCGAGTACGGGTCTCCCGCCCCGGCCGAGCGCCCTTACGGTCGTCGAAAGTTGCCCGCCAACGACATGGGCTGGAGCGGGGAGGAGTCGTTCGGGTCCGTGTCTTCGGTGAGCGCGGGTGAATCCGACCTGAGTGTACTGGAGAACCAACGCGACGAAGGCGTGGTAAGCTCTGGTCGCGCCCGCATTCCGTCGCAGCCTAGTGACGAGACGGCCGAAGCCTCGGAAGACGGTAGGTACTCGGATGACCGGTTCCGGGACGACCGCTATCAAGAAGACCGCTACGAAGACGATCGGTATCGAAACGGTCGATACCAGGAAGACCACTATCTGGACGAGGTTTATCAAGAGCCCGCCCAGCAGGAAGCATCTCGGGAATCGGACCACCGCGTCGACTTGCGGCACTCGCCGGCCGAAGAGCGGTCGGCAGCAGCAGCTGAGCTCAGTCCTGGACACGGCGAGCCCAGCGGTGCGGATCAGAGTGTCGTCGGCGGTACGGTGTGCGCGCACGAGGAAGTTCCCGGTGGTGGGACGGGAGACGCTGGCGACGAGCGGCCGCAGGAGGCGGCGGAAGGCGCGGCGAGTGTCGTCGCCGGAGATTCGGGACCCGAGGGTGCCGCAGCAGCGGACTGCAGTGCGCAGGACGGCAAGGCCGAAGGGGAAGCGGTGGCCCCGAAGCCAGAGCGGAGGGCGGGAGCCCTGCTCAGCCGACTGGGCTCTTCGTCGCAGGACCAGGGCGACGGGGCGACACCGGGAGGAGCGGCAGGTGGCGTCAAAGGAAAATGGATAGCTCTCGTGGTGAGCACGCGACGCATGTCAGCCTTTTGGGAGCATTCTTCCTTTTGCCGTGCTGGGTACTCATGCCAGATGCCCGTGTTGTTGGCGTCGCGCTGCTGTCTGTTGTTCGCTACGGTACGAGGGCCGCTGATTGGGCTCTACCGCAGCGGTGCTTTTCTGTAGCTGCCTTGCGGCTGGGGCAATTGATGGTTACAGATGGTATCGTTCGTGCTGCTTGTCGCGGCTAAACAGGACGCTACTTCAGTGCGTTTTTCATACTGATTGAAGGGCTTGTAAAGTTTCGGTTTCCTGCCCCTGATCGCATTTTCGCTGTAAGCTCTGTTTTTTTTTTTTAATCGTAATGACGTTAAGGGTTCCGTTCGACGGAGAGCCCGGCGGAATCGTCGTCGCCAGTGTGTTCGGAAAAGCCGGATCGGTCGAGAGGGTCGTGACGTCACAAGTCCAGCTGGGGAATGAAATGTGAATAAAACATGAGAAAACTGGTGATTAGAAGTTCTCAACATGACTCATATGTCATTAGGACACGTAAGTTTGCAAAGCAAATGAATTGCGCTGAAAAGGAAATAGCGGTAATTAGTCTGGAACCGAACCCTTACCCTTGGGTTGCGAGTGACACACGTTACCCCTAGGCCGCGCAGGCACGTTCGGTAGGCTTGGTCTAAGTGGGGCTTAATATGTATGTCACGTGGTCTTTTATCACATAATGTGGAAACAGTGTCCGTGTCTGCGCGGGCAAGAGGAGCCGCTGACGGGACCCATTAACGCTGTCGCGTCATACCCTTGAAGGCGGAGCTAAAGTGCCGCCCAAATTCTTGTTTGTTTCGTCCTCGAAGGCCAGGGAGGAAATATATGTGGCGGTACGTTTTGAAAGGCACAAACATTTATAAATAATGAAACGGTCCGCCATGGTAAAGGGGCCTCATTGTGCAGCTCTTGGGTTTGCGTACAGCGGAAACTGCATGACGGTCAGAGGATGGTTTAAGAGAGAAAAGGGGGAGGGGGAGGGGGGGGGCAGCGGCCGGCCTTTTGTGGTGGGAAATTTCATGTGTAAAAGCCATGGGATCTTCTTTCTCTCGTCAAGAAATGATCTTCGCGAATAGGACCGCAATTCTAACCGCCCCGTCCAAGGATTCCTTACGAATCCGCCCCTGACAACGTTTTGACTAACTCATGCCTTTTGGTACTGCCTCCTAGGAAAATCAACACGTGTTTAACGTTATATCCTCTCTGCTCCCTTTGCAGTCATCCATGACGGCAGTAACCTCAAAACCATGCCGTAGCTCATATTGCGTTCGCCACTTGACCAGCCATAAAGTGCGCAGAATATAAATACCGATTCAAAGAAGAAAGAAAAGCTACTGGAAGCATCCTATGTGGCATTTGCATTTATTTTTTTGCAGCATTTCGTAGAATGCTAGAGTTTGTCTACTTGTGGCGCCAAGTTCGAGTTAACTCGCGCTGAAACTTGAAGGACCGCAGTGTTGTACTGCATCTAGTTTATGGATGAGGTAGTAACGTACTGAACCGAATGCTGTCAGAAGAATCACTTGTGTTTATTGTCTTAGTGGGAGTTTATAGTCCCGCGCCAGACTGGCCGCTACGCTCCGTATTGGGCCGCTGGTGTTATGGCTTGTGTACACACTTTATACGTAAACATACAAGATGTTTCATTCCATCATTTGGTAGCGCTTTTATATGTGTGTGTGTTTGTGTTTGTGTGTACGGCTAATGTTCTTTACGGTTTATTATCGTTGGAAATGTCTAAAATCACTCGGGAAAATGTTGCCGGATTTGGAAGGAAGCAAGCCGTGCTATTGCGCGAATGAGAAGACAAAAAATCCATCATCGATAACTGCAGACCGATCGAGCATTGCAGTCTTTCTTGCTGCTGGGTTGTTTCAGCAGTCATTACACTGCCCAGTAGCCTGCAGTATGTTAATCTTTGTTGAAATTTCCGCGTTCATACTAACCAGCGTTACTGTGCTGCCGTACATGTTTGTACAGGAAAGACGCCGGGGAAGGATGCTGGTGGCACGGTAGGCGGTAGTGGGTTATGTCTCATGTCTAGTTAAGCTTCTTTCGAATAGAAAACAAGTTTGCCCTTGAATTCAAGAGCAGCGGGATGCAAGTAAAGGGCGCGCGCGAGCATTCGCGTTTGTGATATTAATGCGGCGCGACGTCACTCGAGGCAAGGAGTCCAGCCATCTGTACCGTTTTCCATTGGTCCGACAGCTTACGGCAGGACTCTTCCTTAGTCCGGCTCAGTTTCACTGTCTTTTTTTCTTACGTTTCGATACGGAAGTCAAAGCCGGGCAAAGGTCTCTCGTGGCATGCACATAACTCTCGCCGATAGAGTGCCGTTTACACCCTGGGTTGCCACTGCGCGAAACGCGTATCGAACGGACCAATCGGCGCCGGAATGATTGATGACCGAGGGAGTACCTGGGCGTTTGTGCGGATTTGTGTGTGTGTGTGCGCGCGCGAGGAGCCGCGCCGAAAGGCGGCCATTCGGCGAAAGCTCGCGACGCCGATAAGGCAGAGCTTGCAGCTCGAGTTCCCAACGGCCCCGAGTGGCGGTTAGCCACGTTTCGCAGTGGTGTCGATGCAGGACGGAGGCAAGGTCTGTCACCTGGTTGTTCGCTCGTTGGCGGAATCGAGTTCGCTGACGCGGCGAGAACGGAAAAAAATGCGCTCGGTGTTTAGCGAACTGCAACAACTTTTGCAACAACGAGTACTAACCATTTTTTTTGGTTTCCACTAGGACGTCCTTCGAAGTGGGAGCGGGACGGTGACAGAAGTGCGCGGAGTCTCTCGTCATTATTCAAATTGGTACCCCCGCGAGGAACTCCGGAGTGGTTGGAGACACGAAGCTTTTATGCTGATTAACGTAGGACGTGGTCGGCTCCTTCGTTATTACGTCTCGGTGCGAGCTTGATTTTCTTTTAATGACGAGAGGGGGAGTGTCCAAAGACCTCCGGAGGCAGTTTTTTTTTTTCGTTTTTTTTATTCGTCGCGATAGAGAAACGGAGAAAAAACGACGTCGAAGCTTTTGCGCTAAGCTTTTTCAGTCGATGTTAGTCTTCCAGTGTGGGGCTATGACACTGTTTCGCGTAATCCTTGGCTATGAGCAATGTATATATGAATAGGCTCGACAGCTGAGGAAGTTACGCGTAGCAGCTTACGCTCGCTGGCAGTCTGATCCTCTAACTCTGGGAACGCCGCTCTGGACAAGACGCTCAATACGCACCATAATATGTCGAACGTAGTGTAAATAAAATATTGGGTAAATTATAAGGCGACTGCGTTTGCGAAAGAAAGGGGCACTTAGCTAAGTTTCCGACTCACGGGCCTATCTACGTTCGCAACGAAACCTGAATGCGGAGAGTAGCGGCTCTGTTTGTTTTTTTTTTATGCCATAGCATTAAAAGCCTCATTCGGGAAAAAAAAAATTGCTGTCGGTCATAAAATTCGCCCATTGGCTGGAGGGAACTGATGTCACCGGATCAGAAGTGACGTCACTTGCGTTCAAGGCATTAACAGCTTCTAAGGCTCTTGCCAACGCATAAATTAATCAGGCTCCTCGGTGATTTTTTTTCTTGCTGGCAAAAGTTACGACTGAAGATGTTGACAGGCCGATCCATGTGGTCGCTGCATGTAAATGTTGCGTGTGCTTGATGGGCGGGTAAGCTATGTTAGAAAACAAGCAGAAGCTATTATGCGCTGAAAAATTTTGTCCGGTTAAAATTTTTTAAAGATAAAGATGGAAAACGGCAGTACTTTCTTTTTTTTTTTTTACAGCGTTGTGCAAATGTTTCAAATCTGTGCGGAGCGCAAGTTTCCATTGTAATCGGCTTTAGACGGACCACTGGGAAGGGCTTTCGCAGCGCAGCGGCGATAAAGAATGCCTCGAAAAGCGTCCAGTTACAACGGTTATGCATATTCGTAAAACAAGCGTCGCAGTAGGAGTAGTTTAATGATGATTGCAGGCACATCGATGACGGAGCTTACAGTCTGAACCAAATTGCCCCTACCGCGCCTCTATAGTATTCTTTATTTTTTTAAAAAAATGGCCAGCGAGCCTCCTTCGGCGCGTCATATTTCTCGTCTTGATTCGGCTTTGTCGTCCGCCTGCGACTCACTAAGGGCTCTTCGCAAAGCATTGGCTCTTACAAGAATTGTTTTAGGCAGTCTATAGACTGTCCATAGGCTTCTGTCTATGAAATCTATGGACTCTCTATAGACAAACCCTAGAAAACAGTCTATAGGCAATACAAATGCAATAGACACTCTATAGACAATCTATAGATTTATGGCCATGCATTTTTAGCAGAATTTTGCTTATAGGCAATCTATAGACTATGAATAGACAAAAAGAAATATTTATAGTTAAGGCAATAGAGTCTATAAGAACAGTATAGACTGTCTATAGACAGTTTGTGTAAGGACTTGGCCGCCCTGCACGCGGGCTGTGCGTCCACGTTCGCGGCTGCTGCGGTGGCAACAGCGTGCCCCCTCCTCCGCCTCTGTAGCTGGCGTCTCCGCTGCGCGACCGCTTGGGCGGCTGCGCGGACTGTCCTGCAGGGGCGGCGCACAGGCCATTCCCTCGTGGCTGGTGACAAATGATTTCGCGAGTGGCGGACGCCTGCGCTGCGCGATCTTCGGGACGACCGCGGCGGCGCATATGATCTATGTCGTCGCCGCCGCTGCCGTCAGGGCCGCCGATGTCTACCTAATGGCCGCTGGGGGCGCGTTGATCACTAAAGAAAAAGAAAGGGGGATCAGTGGGGAAGGGGAGATGCGTGGAGAGTGGAACATTCTTCGGTGAAGGCAGCGTTGGTTAGACGGTGTCTATCAGTGTCCACACTGGAGAAGCGCATCATACGCCGCGTTTACATGAATGCGACTGAAGTCGACTCCGGCCCACTTTTTGAGGGAAAGTGCAAAAGGGTCGAGGAAGAGAGTAGAGGACGAGTGGGGCCTTTTCTTCTTAAAACTTGCTCTTTCCCGGTTGAAGTGGACTGGAGTCGATTTCTGTCGCGTTCTTGTAACCGCGGCTATATCGAACATGGAGGCGAGCTTTCGTCATAGTGAAGGGAAAAGCAGTGGAGGAACCGGTTGTTGCGTCTGAGTAAAAGTAACGGACCGAGAACAGGGGATAGTAGGTCGCTTATTGTGTAGGCAAACTGTGCCAGACAACGTAAAAGCGATGGCAGAGACAGAGCAAAAAAAAAAAAAGTTTTAGGAGGTGACATTGGAGCTTGTAAATGAAACCAATGTACCTACAGGATTACTTTGTTGTGTTGGTGTAGGCAAATACGCAAGTCGAGTAATAGAAATGCTGCACGCGCGCTATGACCCGAAGTTTTTAGGCCGCTGATACGGCCGAAGAGTCGATTTTAAAGCCTTACTTCTCTTGTTAGTTAATTTATTGCGAGGGAAACATATTCATGGTATAATTTGGCTTAGTGATGAATTCAGGAATTGAGCAAGGAAACAGTGGCCTTGGTCTGGAGGCAAGCCGCACGACTATTATTATCATGTCAGGTGCCGGCCAGCAACGAGCCGCTGCTGAGAGCCGCCGCTATTTCACGCATACCGCGACCCAGCAAGGCCAGACGGAGTAGGCTCGAAGGGTTGCGGCGAATAACTGACCGCACAAAGAGACGAAGACGCCATTCGAAGGCGTACATTTACCACAAGCGTTTCGTGGGTGCATGACTGTGCGAGGCCCCACTGCTGTTCTCGCCTTTGTGCGCGCCGAGTTATTCGTCGCGTGAAGCCATTTCTCCCTGCTAAGCGTCTCCGAAGACTACGCTCGCGGGAAGAAGGATTTGAAAGATGGCCGCGGTGGCAGAGGGCGGAGGCGTATGTGGAGCGGACCCCCTGGGCAGCTAGAGAGACGGAGCAGGTCGTGGAGCCATCGCTGGAGCAGCGGCCGGAGGAGCCTCGTCGCAGCCCCGGTGACATTCGATACGGGCGGCCCGGAAGTGCGCCGATGTGCCGGACGGAGGATGGACACACTTCCGGCGCACCGCCTGTCCCCCTTTGTGCCGCACAGCCGTGAATGGCGCCATCGTTCGTGCCGCTGATCGACATGGAAATCGAGACCCCCCCCCCCCCCCCCGGGCGCGGATCGGCCGGGTCTGCTCCGAGAGCGCTGGTAAATGGAAGCGATACGCGGGAGCGTTGGCGACGAACATCTGGGGCTGTTCTCCTTGTGCCGTTCGTTGCCAGCGTACTACGTGCGCGGCTCTTCGTCCGCTGCTTCTTCGAGCTCCCGGAACTGACACTTGAGACGCGTTGGAAGGCTCGAATCGAACGGCATCCTCAGTCCGTGAGCGAACGCACGCCGTGCGCGCCGCCGCGTCGCTTCCCCTTAGGCTCCGCCGTTGGAACAGACGTCGTGAATATGGGTCCTGTGTGTTCAGGGAGAATCCCACAAGGCGGAGTAGATTTGGAATAGCTAGTAATTGCTCCTTCACACCCACGCAAGTGCAGCCGTCCGGCTGCTGAGAAAAAGTGTAAAGTTTTTGCAGAAACTTCGTAGTTCGAGAAAAATTCGTCCTGGTTCGGTGGCCGAAACCGGGACCAGCGCCTGTCGCGGGTGGTTGGTCTACCAGTTGAGCTAATTAACCAGGATGGTGGGACGCTGCTGAATTGATCAGCACCTCGTTGCTCCGCATAGGCGTGTTGGCGTTTTATTCCGACCACACCTTTATGTGTGCACCTTGCTGCGTAAGCCAATATGTGCCTAGCGAGTAATGACCTTTACTACCGCCGGTAACGGACCTTCGCGTCTCCTGCCTTCCTGAGAGTCGTCGGCTTCGCAACAGCCTACATGCGCTCGTGTGTACACTGGGGAGGTTCAGATAGTTCGGGAGCAGGGACCCCAAAACAGAGAGGGGCAAGGGGGGCGGCCGCCCCCCCCCCCTCCCACCCAGTCTCCAATTGCTCGCACTCGGTTCAGATTTCTGACAATCTTTGCACAGTTTGATCGTTCGGATTCAAAACTACCGGCACACGGCTTTATCATTTTGTTTTGTAATGCTACATGCAACCAGACTTATCTCCATTGATCGTGGTCACGTGCAAGTGCTTCCACATTTTTCCAGATTGTTGCAGTTGCTTTTGGTTCTTTATCTCGAAGGTTCCTTGCCAGCTTTAAATTGAGCGCTGCCAAGAACTGCCTGCATTCAGTTCGATGTCCACCCAGCGCACTTGTGGCTATCGCCGCCGCCGAGTCATTCAGTTCTTAGTGGATGGGATTCAAGCTCTTAAACAGTTTCTTTTGGAAGCCTTTCGTTGTCTTCCTGACTGCTGGAGTGTCGTCAACGCAATGTGACAGTTTGCATCATCTTTTGAACATTGAAAAATAAAGAATAATAATATAAAATTTATTTTGTATATGGTCATTAAATAAATAAATAACAAAATAAACTTCAAAGTCTCCACCCCCCCCACCCCCCCCCCCACACACACACACACACTCAGAAAGAAGTTCCGGAATCTCTGTTCGGGAGCTTACATAATTTCGCGTCTTCGTGCCAAAGTAGAGAGGAACAAACAAACGTGATATCGGGCGTTCTCGCGCTAAGACGTCTCCTCCGAATTTTTTTTTTTTTTTCATGGGTACGGCACAGCTGTAGTTACCAATCTCAGACATCACATCAGCAATGCGAAGATGGCTTAAGGGGACGTGCCAGGCACCATTCTTCGTCTCCCTTCCACACCTTTACACTTACAGCTATTGGCTCGCTGACTTCCACATGATGTTTGTTTTAAAAGAAAGCCGATGATTGATTCAACAAGCATTGTTCATTTTAGGCTATCAGGCTGACCTTTATTGTGTAGCACTTCGTTTCAGCCTGTTCTCTGATCCGCACCGAGCCTGCATTTACTTGTTGCGCCGTAGAGGCTCGCACGGAAATAATTTTGTACCGTTTTACTTAACTTTATTTACATATCCATGCGCATTTTCAAACGCCACAAGCATAAACTGCCGCCGCTTGTTCCTCATGGTAAACCATACAGCATCTTGCTTTTCTCTCTACTTGCTGGCATTAGCATGAAAAAAGGTAGCTTATACGCTGCCGGCACTTTGGAGCACTATCTGCCTCCATGTTGTCAGGGCAGGGCAACTTTTGTTAAAAAATCTTGGCTCTATATCTGAAGAGGTAGCGATTATGACATCGGTCGCCTGACGACGAAGTCGACAGGAGAATCGTGATTACTTTCTCTTGGTTGATCAGCAGCGCCTTTACGGTGTGCTGGCTTCTTCGTAGAGGCTGCCTTCTCTATGCACGTGCAGCACCTGTCGCCGAACGCGCTTTTGTTTTCCTCGTCGAAAGGAAGACACAATTTGCATATAATTAACTTCTCCTTACTGGAAATAAAAAGGAGCCAGGCCGTCGCGATGGGTGCCGAAGATGGAAATGCTAATCCCGCTGGCCTTGCATACAGCCAGCCTCACACGCACTGGAACCAAGTAAAACGCGCTTTTGGTCTCACTAAATTGAGAAAGACCTGGCTTCGTGTTGCCGTCCCGAATCACGCTTGCAGTGCGGAGCAGAGCCCCCCCCCCCCCCCCCCTCTCTCTCTCTCGCTCTCTTTCTCTCTCTCTCTCTCTCTCTCCTTTCCCTCGGTGTTCGTCTGGTATCCACTCCGGATGGTAATTTCCCGCTCTCGTTCGCCGTCTGGGTTGCGCAGTGTGCAGCACCGGGCCAATAAACAAAAAATATCTGCCTTTAATCACCGCTTCGTGGAGATGAGATTGTTTTCTTCTTTCCCTATTATCTCGTTGCGAACGTACAACTGAACCCTACTGTGCGAATAAAACCGCTCGTGTGTGTGTGCGTGCGTGCGTGAGCATTCGTGGCTATCTTTCGCTCTTCTCAGCGCGAGCAGCCTTGCGAGCTAACAGCCTCACGAACTCCCGTTCCCCTGATTTGGAAAGTCTGTTTTTCACGAGCTGGATAGAGTAGTTGGTTCCAACAACCTTTTCTGTACTTCATTAGGCATTGCACCCGCAGGCGGATTGGCCGTTGTGGTGCGATCGTACCGTCTACGCAAGAAAAAAAAAAGTGCGCTGCTCAGTTCCTTCGATAGGCTCCTCTTTTGGGTGTAGAGAGCTCGAGTGCAGGTCGTACGCGAAAGGTAGGACGTTCACTCCAGCCGTTGTATCCAATGCCATTGGGGATCCGTATTGCCTTCTTTCGTTGCAGCTTTAGTTCCACTGTGGGTTCACAGAATTTTCGCCCTTCGCAGAAAATAAGAAAGCGAGCAGATTTTTTGTTTCTGTTCATTGTTTTCTCTTAAGTCGCGAAACAGGTAACTTCAGCGAAGCCGGCCTGGCTCTTGACAGCTCCCCAGTGGAACGACCCGTGTGGCCTTTGCTCTGAGAGAACTGTGCCCTATCCTTGCACGAGATCCCTAGGATAGAGCGACGCTTTGTCCGAACTTCGAGCGCAGTATGTCGACAGCGTTTTCCCTCGGTAGTCGGGGCGGGCGCCCTTTTGCGACCCCCATTCGGCTGCTGCTTGCAGTCCTCGGTTTTGCTGAGACAAAAGAGGCGCGCGCTCTCGGGAGAAACGCAAATACTCGGCGTCCACTCGCTTTCTGGTCGCTGGCGATATCCCACCGGCCTGAAAGCGCAACGAGAATAGTCCCGGCTCAAGCCGAGCACGCCGATTGTTTACCCTCTCACGTGAGTGTTTTTCCAGCGACGGTCGGCTTTACATCGCCCGTCTGTTTCGGTGAAGCTCCGTCGTTTCCATAGCTCTCCTTCAAGGTTCTTTCGCTCTGTCTTTTCTACCTGCTGTTCTTTATTGCTCTTTTTTCTTTAGCGTTCTTAGATCGCTCCCGTGTTTATTTACCTGCTCCGCTTACCCTCCTCGTATTTTCTCTTCCCCTCCTTTCCGTATCCTTATAGCTTCCCTTGTCCTTCCGTCAGGCAAATTTGCCTTTCCAAATCTCCCCGCCCTTTCGCCAATTTTTTTTGTTTTGTCTTCGTGTTGGTTCTGCCGACTGAGCAAAACGAATGGCTCATAGCCGAGATGTTCGGGCCGGCTTCTCCGTGTGCGCGAACCTCTCGCATCCGGCCGTGCTGTCCGTGAATCGCGCTGCTTTCTTTACGCTCTATTTCGGGCGCAGTCATTTTGCGCCGCCGCACATTTCATTCCTCTCCGGATTCTTTCTCGCGCCGCGTTGTTCTCAGCCGCCCCCGTATTTTGCCTTTCTTCGCTACCCCCCCCCCCCCCCCCCCCTAACGCGCACCCCCACCGTCCGAGCGCCGAAACCAAACAAACGCTGGCAACGCGGTGCGCTCGGCCGCTGAGAATAAAAGAGCAGTTGTGCCGCCAGCGGCGAAGTCGAGAGGGCGAGAGGTGCCCCCTCCATCAGACCTGCGCCGGATCGCGCCAGTCTAGGGGGGTTGTTTCTCTCTCTGGCCCCGATCTCGGTTGCTATATATCCCCCCTCGCGAGGCAGTGCACTCCAATGTCTCACGGTCAGATTTATCGCTATTCGTGGATGTTGTTTTGTTGTTTCTGGACACCTTTCCTTTTGCGCCTTTCTTTTCGTATACGCCTCGTTTCCTGGCACGGGATGCTGTTCGGTTATTTTTTTCTTTCGTTGGTCATATAAGGGACTGAGCGGGAGAAGAAAGGAACGAAGGAACGGTCCCCGGTGAAGGGAAAGTCAGACTGAATCGCGCAGAGGTAGAAGCCCGCGATCGCCCGCGCGCGAACAGGTATACGACGTCTGGAAGATGGGAGGAAAACCTTCCCGAGCACCGTCGCTTGCTTGTGCGGCTTTGGGGGCCCACGTAGCCGGCCGCACTACGTCTGACGCCGACGAGAGGGAAGAATCGGGGCAGCGCCGTATCGCGCGATCGGCGAGGTTGTGTGTCTTCCCGGCATGCGTGAGCTGGTTGTTCCTCCGCGTTTATGCGATTACAGAGCATTCCTTCCTGTTATTTTTTTCCCGGATGTTTCGAAGCGACTGTGTGCTCGAAACATCGCAACACCGTACAAAATACTCGTGTACCATCGCGAAATACTGATGTAATATATTTTTTATTTAATTTTTGCAGCAAGAACCTTATACGCGACGCGTTTCTTTGTGTTCTTGCGGCAGGTGATAATTCATTTTGATTTTCTGTTGCAGATATAAAAGGCTCTCTAAACACATTGTTGTTTTGCTTTTAAATGTCACTGTTATGATACGGAGGCGCGTAGATTATCCCTTACTGAAGGCGATGCCGCTTAATGCTTCGTTAAACATCCTGTGGCAGCTCTTAGTTTCTTTCCGATTTCACTCTGTCATTAGCGACTCCTTCGTCTTATCACACAGTCGCCGCTAAAACTGTTTCTCATTTTTCGTCCTACTTAATAGGGTCGAGCTGGCAGGCTGGCAGGAGTCATATCCTGAACGGTTTGTATGTGATAGCTGCTGCGCCTGCACCTTGACTTCCTCAACAGATTTCTTCTGCTTGAGGGGACTTTACATAGCCCTCAAAATAACATGGTAATGCAGATTAAAAATCCCTTTAGGCAAGGCGTACTCCCACCTTCATCCGTCTGGTTGTAAAAAGGTCGGCTTTTCCTCTTTACGCACTCATGTGCGGCAAAGCACGCTTTACAGTCCGTGCAGTACTTCTCGTTGGTTCTCTGTTCGTAGTGCTTGGCGGTGATAGGAATCACGGATGAAAAGGAATGACTCTATGAATTAATTATAGAATGACACAATAGAACCATGTCTCGGCTGTAGAAGCAAATAAAAATGAAGAGTTACCGTCAAGCAGTGTGAACGATCAAGTCTATTTCGTGTCTGTAGTTTCCGGCTTGTTAGAGTCACATTTTCTTGGCTTTAAAAGGGCCTAAAGGATGCATCATGGCAGAAAGTTGCAACGGATGGCGCCTTCCAACGCCCTGTTACTGTGGCGAGCAAGAGTTTTTATTAACTCGTGCGTACAAAAGCTGTGAGAGCCTCCTGGAATGGAGGAGGAGGCGGAGGGTGCTAGGCGGGCATGTTTATATTTATTTAGGTGCCCGTAGGGCTGTTAGTCCAGTCGCTGAGGTCTCTGTCGTTCACTTTTTTTTTTCAACCGTGCATCCGGCAACTTTAATGAGCAACCTTTCCATGCCTCTGTGCTTGTCGCACAGCTGCGCGCTGGCGTGGTCGATCGCCGCTCCTAATCGGCTTGGTCGGCACTTCGCAGACAAGCGCGGATCGTTCGTGCTCGCATCGCCTCTCAGGGAAGCGGCGAAGTTAAACCGCCCTTGCCCGCTAATGCATTCGTGGCTGGCCTAAAAGTTGGCTCGAAACACTCTGAAGCCTCTCAGTTGTTTGTCTCCAGCAGCGAGAAAGAAGGAAACAGAAAAGTTCTTCACAACTAGAATGCGTCGCACGGTTCCGAAGGCGTCGCTTTTCTTGCTTGCCTACTTTTTTAATCGCCCCTCGAGCCTATTGAAAAGCGTTCCGCCGCTCAACAGAAAATGCCAGCCAGGCGCGCTCTTTCCGTGCAAAGCCTCCTTTCGCTAACCACCGACGCCACGCAGGGACGCAAAGGGTGGCATGCAAATGAGCGCGGAGGTTTCTCTCTGTCCTTTCTTTTCCTTTCCCAACGCCCGCGTGCGGCGCACGAGACGAGGCGGATCGCGGAGTCTTTTGGGTCGCACGCCATAAGATATTTAGCGTAGCTCGGCATCGCTTACTTTTCCTATGTCATCATAGCGCGCCCGGCGGTCGGAGCTCGGCGAACGCTTTTCGTTGCCAAATTTCGCGATTTGACGCGCCCTGCCGAGGTGATGCTTATATAAGCATGCTCCGCCGTCCCTTGGTGACACTGTGTGAGCTTGCCACCGCGAGCCGCCGGGGAGAGTTACTTGCGCCGTTCTTGATTTATACGCGTTTCAAATTTGGCGGCGTCTTTTTCTCCTTGCGCCTTTCGCTGCGCCACCGAGTATAAGCATTCGTGAATGATCCGTATACAGTTCGCATTTAAGTGCGTCTGTTTGCGTGCACAGGGTTCCGCGATTACCTGCACCGTTCTTGGCGTCACGCTTCGGGGTTTAATGGTACATTGATTAGAAATAAAAAGTTCGCCGCTCGGTCTTTTATAGACCGAGCTCCGAGCTACTTACGAGCGCAAAAATAATATTGCTCTTTTTTCGGTCGTCCTTCGGGAAGCGGGAATGTTTTGTTTTTTTTCCCTATCACACGTGCCGGCATCGCTTCTAGAAAATTGAGGTAATTTCGGAAAGGCCTGGCGGCGCTTCTAGAAACTCCTAGATCTGCTTACTGTACGTTTTCTCCGCGTCACTATGCGATCGGATAAATTGAAACTCGTTCCTCGTCGGGATCCTCTTTTTGGCTTTTATTTTTTGTGAGCTTAGCATGCTCTATCTTGAAAAGGCCGCTGCGCCTGCCTCGGACGGCGTTGACTGAATGAGTTCCTTTTTTTTTTCCTTCGATTTAAGCTTTAGCCTCACTTCTCATGGCACGTTTGACGAGCGTGCTGTACGATCGAGCACGTTAATAAGGGCGAATCATCCACTGCGTTTTTCTTTTTCTTTTAAGTTTTAATTATTGCCTAGAGTGAGGAATATTGTGCAGTGAAGCGCAGGGTCCAGCGCTGACTGCTTTGCTGACTATAAAATTATATTTTCGCATGCATCACTTCTGTGTGTGTCGATCGCGGCAAACCTGATCCCCGACTCAGCAGACCTGATGTCAGCAACGACGAGTATAGCTTGGAACAGTCGTCTTAAAGCTGCTTTTTTTTATTTTACGCGCACGTTGATTGTTTTTGTTTTTACTCAATGACATTTCTGTATACGTTGAGGTAAGGCTAAAGACGGGTTCGGTGTGTGTGCGTTTCTGATCGTCCTCCTCCACGCCGATATTCACAAATAACGAGGCTAACGCCGCCTTCTAAGAAGGTTAACATTTCGAAAGCCTGAAGAAGGTGCCCGGATGCTTTCCATTTAGGGGCGTATTGAGGCTGTGAACCTTTATTCGGACTATGTGCTTAATTCCTTAATGAAATTAAAGCGCTAACGTGGCAGTACCCGTAGCAATGGCTTTCGTTAAGGCAACGAGGACATATAGGGCAGTTTCCTCTAACTACCGTGGCAGCTGGTAACAGTAACGACTCGCCTTGATCGTGGGCCGAGATGGCCGTACGTTCTGCATAAACGTAACGTCGCAGATCCATAGCGTACGCAAACTGCACCGGCAAATAGCTCTCGTTACGACCTCTCTGGTTTCATTCGAATGAGCGAGTGCTCGTTTGGTGGCGCTTCGCGTGCGTTCAATGCGCTAATTTCTCACGGCACTGCTCAGAGCACTTTCTTACGAACAAAAATGCAAAGCGTCCACAAGAAAGGTCCTGGCATGTTGAGACCAAAGGGGAAACTGCGTGCGCTTAGAGAATAGGGATGTATGGGAAGGGAAAATGGAATAAATGGGACATCAGGAGCACTCAGCCCCCTGATGAGCACGAGCGCTCAATGCAGAGGTTCCGCTCTTCCTTTAATGCGCTTTTTAACTATATGAGTCAGCTTCTTATTCGTTTTACTTCTGTTTTCTTGGCCGTTTCGTAAAGGGCCGAGCGTTCTAGCGAAGCTGTCTCGCGGCAAGTGCGAGCGGTGCTTATGTCGTCTCTCTGCTTGACACGCGAGACTGCGGGCAAAAAGGCGGGCCGAGAGGCGTCTTCCGCCCATACCCTTTCGCTCTCCGCACCGTGTGCCTGTGCACACGCCTTGGCTAGACGCGCAGGGCCCAAAGCACATCGTGCCGCGTCCCGAGACGGCAGAGAGACAAGGGGCCGCTGAGGGCGGGGGCGGTGGCGCGTTTTGAAAGTCATCTCCCATGCGTATACATATACGGGCTCGGCACCTCCGCCCGTCGTCTTCCTCTGTCGTCCCGGCGTATACGGGGCGTCGCTTGCGCGTCTGTCATCCCGGGAAATGATTTATGCGCCTGCTATCCGTACGTCGCCCGCTCGCTGCTTTCGCCGCCACCCGAGACGCTTTGGCGCGCTGCGACGCCCGCAGCAGCAGCAGCAGCAGCAGTAGTCGCTGGTCCCGGCGAGAGGCGGAAGCTCGGCGTGCCTCCGGAATGCGACGACGGCACAACGCGTAGCCGCATCCGGGAGTAGAGAGGCAGGAACCGTTCCTGATGCTTCGGCCGTGTGACGCGCGGCTCCCTCTCCTCGGGCCGCTGCAGGTTTTGCGGCGCAGGCAGCCGGGGCCCCTGGGTGGTGGAAGGAGAACCGCGATGGTGGCGTTGTTTCTACCGTGGTAGGCGCCCCCCTCGCCGCGGCTGGCCTCGTTTGCATCGGTGCGATAGGAGACCTCCGCCCTCTCCTGCCTTCTCCGCATCTTCGGCTTTTAGGGTCGGTCTGGCCCTGCCGGCTTTCGTAGCGCTTTGTTTCATCTCTCGCGCGGCGCTTCTTTCTGCGTGCGTGCGGCCTGTTTCAGTTTCTTAACTAAAATATGCGCTACCATGTACTACAGCTGCCGTCCTCTTCGGGGTTGCAGCGAAGGCGAGAGAAAGGCGAGTTGAGCGGAATGCAACGCGTAATACGAAGGTACTATGCAAATGGGCAGAGCCGTGCGAACCGGGCCTGTGGTCTTTGGGGCCCCGAGCCGCGCCCGCCCCCTTTTCCTTTTCGCCTTTTTTTTTCCCCCTTCAGTCTCTTTCTTCCTGCTACTGTAGCGTATCCCTGACTACGCGACCCTCCCGCTGGCGCCTGGTATTTACCCGACTGGACTTCTCTCTCTTGCACTGCTGTGCGCTGGTCTGTGATTTCTTTTCTCCCGTCTTTCTCGTTCCCTTCGGTTCTTCTCTCGAGAGCGCGCGTTAGATGTCTGCGCGGTGTCCTTTTGTCTCTGCGCTGCGAAGGTCGGCCCCGACCTCGTGTTTGTATACGGGCGCGCACAGTCGGGCCGCAGCTGCAGTGCGTGCTGTCTGGTTGGCCGGGCGTTCTGCATGGGCTACTCCGATTCGCGCTGGCCTGTTTCCACTCGCCTGTGCCGTGCCTCCCGCGTTCCTATGTCATCACGTCCCCCCCCCCCCCCCTGCCCCTAGAGGACGGGGGGAGTGTCCGCAGTGTGTTGGCCGCACGTGCGCCTCAATAATACACACACACACGCCGGCAGGAGGTGCGCTTCGCGATTCCTTATTTATTTCCTTCCCCGCGCTGGCGTGAACCGTCGTGTTGCGCCGTGTTTACTTCCTGTTGTTTGCGTTGCTGTCTCCTTCCGCGCCGCTAACCTTAGGCGCTGTCCGTGTTTGTGTGTTGCTGGCTTCTCTCGGGCGGTCCCCGGCCGGTCTCGCCGTTCCCCGTCACCCTCGTTGCCCGAAGGGATAGCGAGCCCCGCGTGGGCAAGGTGCTTGGCGCCCGCCCGCGGTGTTTACGAGCTTCCCGTTCCGAGCGTAAACTGTCCCGGGGAGGAGATGTACGGCAACGTTCCTTCTTTCTCCGCTTCCTTTGCTCTCTTCTTCTCTCTTCGCTGGCCTCTCGCAGGATGGCCCGACTTTACCGCTGTTCCTGCGGGGCGTTTGGCCCCCGGCACGTTTTTCGATAGTATTTATAAGCCGCCCTTAACGAACCCCTCGGGTAAACGCGCCGACGAATGAAGATAAAAAAAAGAAATCTCGAGATCTACGAGAGAAAGAAGAGAGCGCTCGCAATCGCCGAGTCCGCGTTTTTTTCTTTTCTTTGTTGCTCTCTCGTTTTGCTTGAAGCGCAGCGAGACGGCGGAAGAGAAAGAAGTGTGCGGCCAGTAAGCCGGAAGGAACGAGCCGAGTGACACGGGCCGAAAACGAGCGGATCCCGCTCGAGGAGCGAGTCCGACTGAAGATAATGGCGACTGTGGTGGTATTGTAAGACGCAGGGACGAGGGTGGAAGTAAATAAAGAGAAAAAAAGGGGGAGAAGAGGAGCGTTGAAGGACAGGGCGGGGGGGGGGGGGGGGGGAGAGAAGACGACGATGAGCCCGCTGTGCAGATGCGGCGAGGAAGGCGGAGTGGCGGAGGCATGTCCTTGTTTGAATATCGATTTCACCGCGCAGCACTCATTGGGCTTTCGCGGCACGAAGCTCGCGCAACAAATTTGCAGACTGTGCAAACAAAGGGCCGGAGAATCCCTGGCGGGAGAAGGGAGCCCCAAGGGCCGAAGGGAGACGAGAGTAGTCTCCCGTCCCCGTGCGCACGTTTCTCAGCTGCGCGAGCCGGACCGTTTTTTCGAGAGCTGCCGCACGCTGAGTGTGCCTCCTGATGAGGAGGGACCGGCCAGCGCAAAAGAGCTTACACTAAAGAGACTGTGTGTGTGCGTGTGTGTGGTGTTTCAGTCGGGGGAACTCTGACACGCACAGACTCGGCGATGCGGGAGATTGAACGTTGCGCTACGTATTATTTTTTCTTGCGCTCTCTAACTATTTTCGCGCATGTGCATCCGCGGTGCACGACGGCGGCGCAGCTTCCCCTTCACCGGCAATGTCTTCTCCCTTTCTTTTCCAGCCCTCTCGCGTATGTCTGCGCTCCTACTGCGATCAGGGTGGGTGTTTCGTGCTTGTTTGTGTCGGTGGACGTAATTTGCGTAGTAGTCGCCGTCGGGGATTTCTCGCGGACGATACTATATGCGTAAGCAGTCTGCTTTCGCGTTGTGCGGTTTCTGGCGCTAAAGCCTTCGCGCATTCCGCGTGCGATGTTAAAACGTTTGAGCACCGCACACTAAGATATGATGAACTATAGTGCTCGACAGAGGGGACCCCTATTACAGTAGTCATTGTGCAAATAGGACTACTGGAATAGAGGTGCAGACTTTTTGTGCAAATTTCTGAATTGCATTTAACATGGGCTAACTAGCATGGTTGCTGAGTAAATGCAGTTAACAACTTCGTAAAGTCACCGCAGCGGTGACCTAGTCGCTTGCGCATCAGCCTCGCATGCGGGAGGTGCGGGGTTCCATCACCAGTGCCACCGGGCTCCCACGGTGACACAGTGGGTGCAAGCTTTCCCCTGGCCTGGTGCTCGGCTTATTTAGGGTGGAATGCTTGGGAAATGCGTCTTTGATCCCACTTTGAGTAGACTAAAAACACCTTGTGAAATGGGGGTATTTGGCCATAGATGCCCTTGCGCCATAAAAATTCACCATCATCAGCATCATAAGGTCATACCGGGAAGGTTGAATAACTGAGAGGGAACTGCTTCAGCATTTATGTCAGCATGTCCACAAATTCGTTCAAGACGCCCAACCGGGTAGTCGCCTGTGAAACGTCAAAATGCGCCCGTCACTACAGACCTCTCCGCCGCTAAAGCCAATCAGCTGTCGCTGATTAATGCGCTAAGCCAGTAAGCTTAGATATAATGATTGTTTTCTCTAATTTTGTGCCGGATATTTCGCTATAATTTTTCCCCGAGACATATAAAGACCCAAGGATCATAAAAAAAATGAACTGAAAAATTAAAAATTGTGATCAAGTTGCGCATTTTATTTGCCGCGAGTCCCCTTCATACGCGCAAGAACTTTAACGCTGGCGTTGCCGCAGTGTGTCTTTGTCACCTCTTTGCATTCTTGTCTCGAAGCCTCTCGTCGTTGTATTTTCCTTCCCTGCTAAGTCTGAATTTTATAACAATATAGAAATTTTCTTATTTCACTGCTCAGCACCTCCGGCTGTCGTTCATTTTCGGGCTGGAGCCAAAGCCGGCGTTCGGATCCGATTACGCACGCGTTGCTTGTGCGTGGCAGGGCCTTTGCACGCCGTTAATCTGCTTAGCGTGGTGACGGCGGCTGCTTCGGAGTGGGAGGGGCAGGCGGCTCTAATCAGACCTTAAACGAAATTTGCCGACGACGCCACGGCGACAGCTTTTCGCCCAGCCAGCCAAAGGCTGAGCCGCGAGTGTTGTTTCAAGCACGTCGAGGGAAGCTGGGGTGGAGGAGTTGTGGGCAATGATTGCGCCTGCAGAAAATTGAAAATTATTTTTGAGGGAAGGAAATGGCGCAGTAATTGTCTCCCATCTCGGCTGGCACCCGAACCGCGCCCCTTAAGGGAAGGGATAAAAGAGGGATTGAGAGAAGAAATGAAGAGGTGCCGTAGCGGATGGCACCGGAATGATTTCGACCACCCTGGGATCTTTAACCTGGCGGCGAAAATGTCGCATGGGCAGAACCGTGACCTTAACGCTCCTGCTTGCGGCTTATATTGCTAGCGGTTTTGGCGCAAATTTATTTTTGCACTGGAATTTAAGAGTCAAAGTTTGCTCTAGCGAATTTTTTACCCTTCCTATTCCCGTTCTCCATTGGTTGATTATGGTGTGGGCGGTACTCTGCATCCCAGGTGAAAAGTTTGAAGCTTCTCATACGAAGCAGCAGTATGTGACCCTTAACTTGGGAGTTCAAACCCGGGTCATTGAATGGGCTACCCAGGTCGCTGTCAGCCGTGGACTGATAGCCACCTAGCACGGATCGTCTGCATTCTGCCTTTTCTGACGAATTAAATGTTTTCCAATCCAAATGTGACCCTTAACGCGCATCGGCGCGCGCATTAAGCCTTACGCTGTGGTCAACGAGAAAGCTACGCGAACCTGGAGGAAGCGTTCATCTTCATTACTGTCGTCGCTCGTAGCAGCGGAAAATTCGGCACTGGTGTTGCACTTGAAAGGCCGGAACCTCTGCGGCGCGCAGTCTCGTCGGCCACTTGGCGTTTCCCGTTGAGTCGCAGCATCGCGCTCATCTCGGCTCCATTGAGCGCTCGGGGCTGCCGTCGACGCGATGCGAGATCGAAGAGAGGGAGAGAGAGAGCGAGCGATAAACTGAGATGATCTGTTGATTGCATAGTTCTTGCCTTGCGTGCGTGCATGATCGCCCCGAGGAGCGGGAGAGAGAAGCCGGCGTCCTCCAAATTGGCTGGTGCGGCCCCCGCGAGCAGTGCGCGGTAGCCTATAGCGGGCCCTGATATAGGCCTTCCGCCGACCCTGACGGATGGGTCCGGAGGGAATTCCGGCGCCGAAGCAGCTCGGCGCTGCGACCACTGCGGCAGCCGTCGGCTGTGCTGGCGCTGCCGTGACTTCGCTACGCCCAACTCCTTGGCGAACGACCCCCCCCCCCCCTCCCCCCTGCCTGCTCTTCCTCTTGAGCTGGAAACAGTTTTCCTTTTTTTTCCCCAGCTGTTCGCTCTATTCTTTTCATTTCTGGACATCCTACATCTCCCTCACACCTTCTCAAGTTTTCTGTGGATACTGGTAGCGCTTACTTTACGTTTTCGTATTATTCCCGAGGCCCCCGTCGGTCACGCAGCTTCTTCTCTTTTGTTTTTGATTGAAATGGTGTGGAATTCCGTTCTTCCTTGCCCTTAATATTGATGACGGTTGCCTTGTTCTTTTTTTTTTCTTTTCCGCGCCCTTTGTAGTTTTCGGCTTTAAACTGCGTTTGTTCGGCTCCAGCTCTGATATGCGCGCTGTACAAAGTGGCACCCCCCCCCCCCAGTAAACAGCCGGTGACGAGGGAGGTGAGCAGCTAATGCGCTCCTAATATCGCACCTGCCGGAACTCGCTTCCTGTTCGGGGTGCTGACAGAGGAGAGTGGATCACTAATTAATGAACGGGGTGAAACGGCGGGCAGAAAATAAAAAAAAATAAAACGCAGACGACGCGCGTTGGACACGCTGAAAAGGCCGGCAAGAAGGGGCTATACGGAGTGTGCGAATAAGCGAAGAAAGAAGAACGGAGTTCATTTAACGGAGAAGGCGTCGGGAAGAGTTAGCGTGCCCGGTACGAGTCCGAGGAGACCTGCTATATACGGAGAATCACCGGGACACGCCCTTTCTATACCGGAAGCGCACGGAAGTGTTCTTGTTATTACGCGCCGGATGACGTTATGCGCTGATTATTATCATCGCCTTCGTGTTTCCCTTTTTTTTCTGCTTCTTCGCCTTTATTTTCTGTTTCTTTCAACACACGTACCTCTCTTTTTTTTTGTCTTTGTAGCTACTTTACCTCCCTTTTTTTCCCCTCGCGCGCCGAACAGGAGTTGCTAGCAGGGGAAGAGAGTGCGCGTGTAAGTTTGATCGAGGAAACAAGACGGGCGAAGCCCCTCTCGGTGTCGTCCCGTATTTGTTCACTTTTACGCGTAACCTCCTCGTTCCTTCGTTTAATCGTTCTTCTTGTGCTTTGTTTCTTTTTGTGTGCGTGTTCCCTTCAGACCTGTGCTCCCTATTGTATTCGCTGGCCGGGCGCTAAAAGGGGCACAGCCATCAGAGACGAACCGTCGCGTCCTCTTCTAATAAAGAATTTCTCCTGCTGCTGGACGTTCCCTGATTGTGAGCCTATCCCTCGAGGAGAGGAGGAGGAGACAAAGAGAGAAAGAAAAAAAACAGGGCTAAAAACAAAAGGACGCAACGGCTGGCGGGGAAGCGGAGGGCTTTTCCAGAGCAACTTCCATTCCCGAAATTGATGGGCAGCAGCGTGCTGGGGATTTCTCTTTGAGTCTTTACCTTTGTCCCTGTCTCTTCGAGCCGCTACCGGTGGCTGCTCTTTTCGTGTGTTCCCGCCCCCCCCCCCCTTTTTTTGTTCTTTTCTTTGTATTATTCGCTCTTAATTCTTCGCCGATACTCGGCCCATTGTTGCTTCACCTTGCGGATCGTGCTGCTCCCCTTTCATTCGATTTCTGTATGTGTGAGACGTCCTTGTTCCCGCTCTTTTTTATTTTTTTTTTTTGCTTTTAGTCTCGTTGTTCGTGGTTGCCTCTTTTCTTTTTTCCTATTGGTTGGCTTTTCTTGTAGAAGCCTTCTGATAAGGATCGCGCAATATTTTTTTCTTTGCCTTCTTCTTACACTACCCTAGACTTGAAGGGAGCTGAGGGCGTTTTGCGCTCGGGCGATGTCGAGAAATAGGCAGAACTAATTTAAGCCCGAAGCGAGATCGAAACTGCACCGTGCTCAAGCTTTCCTTACTTCGCCTCCCATTTACAATTAATGTTTTCCTTTGCCGCTTTATTTTCCGCGTTCCCGCGTGTCGTCCCCATGGGCACATATTTTTTCCCCGCCTCAAGCGCGTCTCCCCTTGTTCAGTCGCCGTCCGGAGACGCCCACTGGCCCGTTCTATTTGCCGTCATCATTTCTCGTTGTCCCGGTCGCCTTCCCCTTATTACTTCGGCTCGTCCGTAACTAACCTCCCTTAACGGACGTGACGTATACTGCGGAGAACCGGTTCCCAACGCTGCACGGCGGTGCTGCTGCCGCCGGTGATTCTACCGCTAAGCAGAGCATCGGCGGTGACCGAGTTAAGTGTTCTCAATCGGTGCTGTCCGCCCCGGGAGACGCTAATGGTTCCTTATATACCAGACAGCTAAGGTGTTTGGTGTCTTGTTATGTGATGAGACATATTATACCATCGCTAAGAGGTGCGGGCGGAAAGAGTGAGAGGTCACCACAGCGAACCCTGAACTCGAGAAAACTAGCCAATGAATGCCCGACACAAGAAGGTGACGAAAATTTAAAAAACAAAAGTGCCTCTCGGATGTTTTAGAAGTTCGATAAGTGTTGGATAGATAGCTGTTTATGGCTTTCTGGACGTCTTAACGCCACAGCGTCCTTTACCCTGTATGCAAGCTTTTTTAGCCCGCGAGCTGTCGAGCTGGTAATCTATGAAAGTTTTGCCCGTGAAGTTGCTCCAGGCAGTCCTCATCATTGCTAATAGATGAACGCGGTTGCAGTTTTTTTTTTTCATGGTGCATTACAAAGTTGTGTGTGTGCTTCCTCCTTGGAAGCTTGGAGCCCTTTTAAACGTGACGAGGTCTTGCCTCCGTCACCTGAATGTAACCGTTGTGCGCCTGCCTAATGTTTGGAAGTAGGACGATGGTTCTGCAGCGGTGCCGTGCAGCTGGAAATGGTAGACCATGTTGCCGTTGATTATTCCACCAAGAAAAGATGAACTGATTGCTTGTTACGAAGTCTACCTTTTTTTTTTTGCTACGCGTTCTAGGTGTTTACTGTGGAATGTTTAATCATATTTGTTTCGCAAGGGCTGATCTACCTACCTCCGCGCAAATATCGGTATAGTATACATCCGTACACACTGTCATTGTAGGCCTTGGCCACTGGTTGGAAGGGCGTCATGTGAGAATGCTGTTTGCCCCGCCGCGGTGGCTCAGTGGTTAGGGCGCTCGACTACTGATCCGGAGTTCCCGGGTTCGAACCCGACCGCGGCGGCTGCGTTTTTATGGAGGAAAAACGCTAAGGCGCCCGTGTGCTGTGCGATGTCAGTGCACGTTAAAGATCCCCAGGTGGTCGAAATTATGCCGAAGCCCTCCACTACGGCACATCTCTCTTCCTTTCTTCTTTCACTCCCTCCTTTACCCTTCTCTTACGGCGCGGTTCAGGTGTCCAACGATATATGAGACATATACTGCGCCATTTCCTTTCCCCGCAAAACCAATTATTATTATTATTATTATTATTATTATTATTATTATTATTATTATTATTATTATTATTATTATTATTATTATTATTATTATTATTATTATTATGAGAATGCTGTTTGCAACATTTTCTCTGGTGGTGAAAAAGACAGCACGCGACTCGTCCGCTGTCCATTTTTGCGTTATTAGCTTTCGTTGCTGGGCTATATATAGCCCAGATTCGTGCCTCTGTAAGCACGAAAGGCTCTAATTAACCTGGTTGCGTTATAATTGTCTTCATTCGTAGTTTGAAAACGACACTTTTTTCGCGCTTGGAACCTGTGCGACCCGTCCGCCGCCGCTATAGAGTACGCTCGGCGCTGTACTTGCGCCGTGTGGTCCTGGGTCGCTCTGTCCAAAAATGCGCCAAATTTGAAGACTGAAGAAAAGAACTCTGAAGCAGAATGAAAGCGACTACAGCTGCCACGACTCACCTTCCTCGACAGAGTTGATATATGCCTCTCGTCTGTAGCGAGCTGATAAATGCTTCTTGTCGGAGAGATTTCTCACAATTTTTTTTTCTTTTTTCCAGTATTCAGAAGGCAGATACTTCTTTTTGGACCTGAGAAAAAAATTGCCTAGTTTTTGTGTTCTCCGTGTACCTTCAGTAGGTCGCCGCGCATCGCTCTTTTAAACCTCGGCGTCGCCAGCAGCGACCGTAATGCGAAGCATGCGAAAGCGTCAAGTTGACGTATCGCGAATACTGAAAGTTGCCGATATATACATCCTGAGAAGAAAGAATGTATCGTATGCGCGCTGACGTTTTTTTTTTTTTTCTTCGCATCAGATTATGACGCACTGCACTGCCGATCTTTATGCCTGCAAGGTCAGTTGAGCGTAGTTTCATTTGCATGAAAAATTGATCCTCGGGCGAAATTGATATGTTAACGATTGCTTCGCTGCCGCCCTGACGTGAAAAGGAATCATTTTTCAATGTAAGCGCGCATTCTCGGCCGCCCGACAAGAAACAAAAGAGGGCGGCAGAGTTCAGCGCAGATACGAGCAGAGGGAAATTATCATATTAAAGCGCTTTACCAACGTCTTCGTTTCCTCCGTCCCCCCTTTTTTTATTTTCATTTATTTCCCCTCGAATCGGAACGTGTGTCATTTGTGTGCCCATCTACTCTCTTTTTGAAGGTGCCAATGTACAACAGCATGGAAGCCCATCTTGGGGGCGTGATCAGTGAAGCCATTTTTACCCTGAGAACAATGAGACGAGTAACAGGGCTATTTCTCTCTCTCTCCCTCTCTTTTTTATCGGTTTGTGTTTGAGCGAAATAGCTCTCTTCATTCTCTGTTTTCTTTCCCCTTCTGTTCTTTCGCGAAAGTTTCGCGCAGTGCCCGCAGAGATCGCCCGCCCTATTTCGTCTCGCGGGCGCGTCGTGTCCTGCCCCTCTAAAGGGCCTCGTTGTGAAGTGCGCATCTTGCATCTGCCAATTGTGGCTCGCGGATTGTGTGTTTGCGGGAAGGAGACATCAAGTCACGTGGTACACTGCACTGAAAGCGGACAAATGGCACCGTTGTGATGAACAGCTCGTAGGCGTCCCCCTCAGAACGCATCTTATACCTTAGTATGAGTATGCCTGTTGAATGCATGGATTTGAGAAACCCGAGACGAGCTCCCAGAACGCTCGAGATGAAATGACGAATAGTCCTAGTGGGACAGCCGTGTGCCCTCTCGCATCCTAACTAGGACATAAATTTACGATGTCGCGTTAAGGAGTTTTGTTATGGCGTGTTTGGTTTTACAGCGCACCATTAGCTATAAGGCTGTCACGCTCCAAACAGAGGATTAAACTCGACGAAAAAGTAACGCAAGTCGCGACACTTTCCTGACATTTCAAGGAGGCGGAACATGTTATTCGCGGGAGTCGTTCGTTGCAGTCTGGACGAATGCTTCAACGTCGTTCGTTGCAGTCTGGACGAATGCTTCAACTCACGTTTCGGTCCCTTAACGAGACGTAAGTGGTTCTACGGCGAGCTCTTGGTGGCCCTGACCATACCTCTTATTTCAACTGTCCTTATTATAACGCAAGTTTGGTTATCGCGGCGTAGCGCGATTCGCTCCGTCGAGCCCACCGGTTAGTCTGTACGGTCCTCGTCAACGAATAAGCAGCGATCCCTTTGCAGTAGATTGGGTTGAATCCGATTACAAGTTCTCCGTAGGAGGTTCTCAGCGGCTGCTAGTACGGAGCACTTGTCGAGACTGTCCGAACTTCTGAGTTTGTTTCTGCGCTGGAAACGTCCCATCGAAAATTAGCTTCTGACCACTCCTAAGTACCATTAAAGAGAGTTCCCGCAACTCCTCTCGTAGTTAAGTTCGTCTCTGAGCATGGCACGAACGTCTCGTAAAAGTGGATAATGAATGAGTAAGAACTAAACGGTTAAACTTTGGAACCATCGCTGTCGGGATATTTCTTGCTGTCGGGTATTTACCCAACGAAGTAAAGCTACTGCGCCAGCTGCCGAACTCAAGAAACCGAAGCATGTGTGCTCTCTCCTTCTAGTTTCCGGAAGCTTCGTTTTTCCTGCAAGCCGAGAAAAACTGATGTCTAGGTTTTCACCGCTCGCTAATCTCTTCCAGGGGCCTTAAGAGCCGCAACAGAACAAAAGAAAACAAACTAGAAAGGACTTCTGATGGTATTTGGTTGTTTTTTCGTGTGTGTGTGTGTGTGTCTCCCGTCTGTGCGCCTTGCACCGGGGCTGCTTGAAACCCTAGAGGCTCTGTAGTCGCACCGCTGTTGAGCGCTCGGCTTTCTAATGGAAACGGATTTTAGCTGAAGTTGCCGTCTTTTGTTTCCGCGTGTGATAGGAAAGACGGGACACGGAAAAGGCGAGAAAAAGAAACAAAAAAAAAGAAATAAAACCCGACAGAAAGGAGACAGAGCTCGCACGACAACGCAGAGTGTACGCGATCGGCGGGTCCTCACTTAACCCTGCGGGGATTTAGCGGGATAAACAACGCCCGGTCTGCAGACAGATTGCAGGAAGAGGCGACGGCGCCCGGGGAAAGCAGAAGCACCGAGAGGAGAAGTGCTGAAAGTGACGTTTGTTGCTCGGCGGGAAAAAAATGGGGATTACGGTCGCCGCCGCCGCCGGCCCGCTAGCTGTCGATTTCGTCGGCTTCTTCCGTGGCTTCCCCGCGGGCGTCGCCGCGTTTTGGTGGCTGCGATTTTGCTTCGCTTCGTCCCCCCCCCCCCCCTCCCGTTGATTTTTTTCTCGCTGTCCTGCCTCTCCCGTTGTTCCTTTACCTTGTGCAAAAACTTTTCTGGGCGCGTCCTGTCACTACTCCCTGGCGCAGGATCGCGTCGTCAGCTGCCGTTACTTGTTGTTCGGCTCCGGACATTTGTAAAGGAGCATCAGCCTATACGCCGGTGGTACGTGTGTCGGGGTTCTTGCTGCGGGATAAGCAGCAAGAACCTGCCCGCCTCTGCGCCGCAGTATCCTTTTCACCCTGGTTCTGAGCAGGATTTAACGAGTTCGATTCTCGAACGCATGTGGCCACGTTTCGACGCAGATGCAGTGCGAAAGCTCCGGTGTACCGAGATATGGATGCGTGTTAAAGAGCCGCTCGCAACAAATCCGAAGCAGGCTGCAAGCAGTGCGTCGCGGCGTAGTTGTCCTTTGCCGTTACTCAGCTGAAGCGGCTTTCGTAGGAAAGGGCAGGTCGTAGCGTTGTCTTGAAGCGAAAGCTTCACCACGCTAGGTAAAGCCGATTTCGCCATGCGTTGCCGGTTGACCTTCAAGTGAGCCAGAGGTCACGTGCGGCTATTGGCCTACCATATGTGGTCCACCATGGTGTCGCAGCACTTGACCTTTGAACTTTTGATTCGCCGGCAGAGGATGGTAGAATATGCAGCAGCGTTAATTGGGTCACCAACCTTTCGCGATAAACCATTAACTGCCACCGGCCAGGAGGGCAGGGTGGGCGCGCTGCTTATCCAGTGTGCGGAACGCACTCAACGTTACACACGCCAAGCCGCGTTGACTTGCCCGGTACACCGCAGCTTTCGCTCTCTAACCAGGTTCAGCTGTAGTTAAACCGCAGCTCATTTTTTTCGGTTCGAAATGGTAACCATGACTTTCGCCCTCCCCTTGCGTCATTAGCGGGTATTAGCGTACAGCCGGTGAGACGTCGTATTCCTCGTTTGAAAATGCAACTCGAGAGCAAAGCGGACCAACGATAGTCCGCGTTCGTAATTCGCTAAGTTGGCTTTTTTGGCTTTTCCACGTTTCCCTAACGGGGCACCAATGGCTATCGACAAACGAGAATAAGGTTCTGAACTTGCACGTCGCTGCCTTGCAGGTGCACTTGTGTTGTCACGGGAACCATGTTGGCAGGTTCCGCGTCATAAAGCACATGAACTTCAGTTTTGTCTTCTGTTAATCAGATATCGGATGCCATTAGTGGGGCATGCAGCATTGAGGTGAAGCCAATTTAACATCTATGAACGTGTTCATTGCAGGGTTCTCTTGTCGCTGAGTTTACACCTCGCTAAATGTGTGTAGTTAATTTGCTCATTTTCTGCACTGTTGATTTGGCGCGTAAAAATTCATTTTCATTAATGAATGCATATCACCGATTGCTCCAGCCAAGACATTAATTAGCACCGACGCTGCGCACAAGGCAATGACATTGCTCACCGTTCGTTTCACTTAGTCTTTGCTGCTTTCAACATGACTGGTCGCACTCCTCCCCACGAATGGTGCACCGCGATGGCGCCTCGGCTCAGCGGAGCTGGGTGGGTGTCGATATATTGATGTCTTGCGAGGATGTTTACGAAGCTCAGGACGGCCTCAGTGCGGTGACTGCTGGCTACGAGCCACGTTTGAACCGTTGCATTGCCGACAGTCTTTCCACTTTGGGATCATTTAACAGTGTCGGTTCAGTGGCTGATTGTCCTACAAACTTATTTCTGTGACTATCTTTTGTATTTCCTTTTTTTTCTTTCTTATTTCTGAAAGAATTAACGGCGTAAATTTCGCTCGCCATGCATCCAAGCGTGCTGTCGCGCTGTTTATTGCCTCTTCACGCTGCTCTGTTGACGAAGGAAACCTGCTAATTTGCATCACGTAATTAGCTATTCAAAACAGCCACTGAGCTTCTACATCGCCGCGGCTACGTTCCCACCGGGTCCCTACTAATCAAGTCAGTGGACTGTGAATGAACCTGCTCTACTCAAACGCAGCTTTATGCTTCTTTGTTAGTTTATTTTTTTTCAGAGAAATTGATTGTGAAGCAAGTTTAAATGCTTCCAGTCAGCCGCTTATTTGCGAAGCTACGTGTTGCTTCACGTTCATCCATTTATTTCTTTTCTCCGTTTGTGGAGATCGTAATTTTTGTTGTTGTTGTTGTTGTTGTTGTTGTTTCGCGCTTAACTTCAACCCCGTTTTGCTCACTTCTGTTTCTTCTCTGTACGACGGCTGAGTTCATTGTTCGCGCGTAGCGTGCGGAAATAACCTCGCCAGGCGCGAACCGGGAGTGTCCCAACGCCGTCGGCTTTGCTCCGCGCCGCGGGCGGTCGCTGCTTCCGGCGGTGCCGAGAGGAGGCGCGTGCGCTGTGGACCCGGGGGAATCGCTTCGGGGCTGCCGCCGGCGAGCCCAATTCCAAGTTCTATATGTCTTGGGATAAAACAACCGCTCGTGTCCCCGGCTGTTGTCCCAGCGCCGAGGAACTGCCGGCTTCCCCTCCTCCTGTTCTGGGACTGCGTTTCCCCAGCGGCAATGTCGCCGCAGCGTGCCCCGTTTCTTTATTCGCCCCTGTGTCTCCGGCAAACACGACACGAAGCCAGCCGCCCGTAAGACCTCCGGAGGTGTTCCTCCTTCCCCCCTGGTCCTGTCGGATTGCGGCTCGTGAGATTGACCGTGGCGGCGCTCCGGCCGTACCTTGTTTGCGGGGCGGACGCCCGTGTTGCTGCACCTGCTCTATGCCTCCTTCTCCCGATCGCTTTGTTTTTTCGGCGCTCCGCCAGTGCCCGCGGCAGGGTCAACACTGATTCGCTACTCTGTTTTCTTATTCCTCGTCGTACTTTTGTTACGACTCTCTCTCTCTCTCTCTCTGGTTAAGGCTGTGTGATTTCGTCGGGAGTAGTGACTGGCTGCTGCTTGAGTGGCGTGTGAACGGTAATCATTGAGAGAAGAAAAAAAAAAAACGTCGACAGGGGTGTTGCGATATTTTTAATCATGGTTCTTGTACGATGTTGGTAAGGTTTTCCAATCAAATAAGAGTCAGTTTAGTACATGAGGGATGAGTGCATCAATATGAGTGTGCAGGCAAGGGTCCCAGAATCAGGAGACTGTAACGGTACCCTCGATAAATTAATACTTAACTAAATTGAAAGTAAACAATCAGCAACACAGAAAGGCGCTTATACAAGGGTAAACAAAAGCTAATATACATAGAGAATGTTACATGTGATGCACACTAACCAATGTAATAGATTATCAAGGAGAAAAAGAAAAAAATTAAGGGGGCACTTTGTTGACCTAAAGTGCGGTGAGGCGAAAGCCTTCAGCGCGGTGTTGCTGCTGGTGTCACTCATGCGTGGGTAAGATGTTAATTAAGTACACAATTGCTTGTGAATCTTAAATGCTCGAAACGCTGGAGGGCATTTGGGAGGCATCCATCTGATTCGACGGCTTTCTGCAAACACTCTCCAGCATCCTAGACAAGAAGAACTACATATGCGTTGGCAGGAAGTGGCGTAGTGTTTAGCACGCTCAGCTCCGGAACGGAATGATAGCAATTCGAGTCCCATCGTGCACAAAGATTTTTTTCTTATCGAGTTGAAAAGTGTCACGGATAGACAGCCGAACACCGCGAGTATGAGCCATTAAATGCTTTCGCCTTAAAATTGGCAGTGGCTTAGCTTGACTATGCTAGGATATATGTAGCGAAAGGTAAGGCGTAGGTTGGTTAGCCGTGGTTAATCTTGATTTCAAGTCCAGCTTAGTCTGGCTGCCAGGCTAGCTGTTGTCACGTGGTTCGTCAGGCGATTGGTCACGTGACCAGTCACGTGATTGGTCACGTGGTGCGGTGCGACCACGGTGGGAATGCGAGTTCGTGGGCAATGTAGCTTTCGCTACAAAATGCAGAAGCCGTTTATTAAAGATTATCTGGCTATGCTTGTTTCTTTCAATTTCCTCGTTTACTTCTCAGAAAACGACTCGTGCACGATCTTTAAGCAAAACTGCGGAATGCGTGGGATCTCCCTCCGTACAGTCACGTGATCGCTCCTGCGAAGCGCGCCGACCGATGTCGCCACCATCCAGCGGGTACGCACGCAACCCGTGCCCAGCGTAGAGTTATGTTTACGTCCCGCGCACGTGGAGCGAAATGGGGCCGCTATGCGGAAGGAGAAATGAGAGAACCGGGAGGGCGGCGGGGAGCGGCATTGTCCCGCCTCGCGTGTTTGCCCAGGCCTCGCCGAGCGCAAACATCACGCGTCGGGCCGTCAGGGCCGGACGCACGTTTGGCGAGCGAGCCACCTCTGCCATGCGGCGCTAGGGATTCTTTAAATATTGAACGCGATCGCCCGCCTGCGTCCACTCCACGCGGCCTCCTCCCCCCCTCGCGCTCCTCCCCTTTATTCCTCAGCGTCCTCTCGAGTTCAGTGGAGAGCCCGGTGACGACGTTGCCGTCGCGGCTCGCTCGTTCCTTTTCTTCGATTCTTCCTCTTGGACGAACGGGGCTCTCGGGACGGCCTTTTTCCTTTTTTTTCCCGGGCTGCCCCCCACGGCGCATGGATCCGGATCCCCCCAAAGGCGCACGCCTCGGATGCGGCTCTCTAGCCGACCCGCGCGCTTTTAGCCGCGCTGGCGACGCCAAGCATGCGTGCGACCAGCTGGGGGGGAAAAAGGCCAGGAGGCGAGCGATATATTGGGAAGGGCGCAGCTGAAGCGTTTGCCGCCTCAGCGTGCGTAGCTCGGCAACCGCTTCTTACTGGTTCTTCTCCTCTCCCCAGGACTTTTTCGAACCTTTCCATCCGATCACTTCGGGGTCTTTTTTTTTTGTTTGTTTCGCTTTTCAATTGTTTCGCGTGAGCCTTTGTCTGATTTGCGTGTGCTTTTAGACTTGCCTACGAAAAAAAAAAAGAAAGCGAACATCAGACTTCGAGCTTTAAATTTCTATAGCGTTTCACTTCAACCGTTGATTGTCGCCTTTGGTTTGGTTTGGATTGGATTGTCGCCCTTCTTGTGCTTTTAAAGAGTGTGTAGGTGATATCGGGTGAGATGACAGCTTCTAGAATGGCATGAATCTCTGCACGTTTGTATGCCATATACCCGTACTTGGCACGGGGAACGATGGAAGCGCCTTTTAGCTCCAGCGGCGTCACCCTCAAAGTCGACGAGAAGTTCTGGGGCCTGGAAGTTTTTCCCAGAAACGCGAGAACATCTTTTCTTT
Source organism: Amblyomma americanum (assembly GCF_052857255.1). Lineage (NCBI taxonomy): Eukaryota > Metazoa > Arthropoda > Arachnida > Ixodida > Ixodidae > Amblyomma > Amblyomma americanum. The sequence goes on along the minus strand of NC_135499.1, from coordinate 201,422,790 downwards.
TTTTAGTTGAAGAGATGTGATGGAAACGGGGAACGCTGCCAGTTCGGCGGAAGCTGAGAGACCGCATTTAACACGACTCTGGCCACGGCCGTGATTGCGTTGGGGACTTTGAGAATAGCGAGTCCACGCAGTGAGGGGAGAATATAGCTCCGGGTCTGTGTTTTCCTCTTATTGTTCTTCGTAGCAATCACGTTAGCGCAGCTTGTGATTTGCCTGCATTCGGTTCCACTTGTCCCCCTGGAGTTTTCTTCTTTTTTTTTTGAAGAAAACTCGACCAATCTCGAACCCTGGAAGAAACGCCCCAAGCGCTGAAGTTGGAACTGAATGAGTTTGAGTTAAATTGCGTCGTAGTTCTCTGCGTCTAACGCTGCGGTAAAGAACTGTGCCTAGCATATTTCCCCCCTTTGCCTTTGAACTTGAAGAAGAGCGCTCCTCTGTCCTCCTGCGTTTTCTTCTTTTTTTGTTATATACCGTAGGTTCGTGACGTCAGTGTGCAGCAGACTAGGCGTTTTAGCTCTCCGTTATCTTCCGTCCGTAAAGCGTGCTTTTTTAGACTGCGGACATGCTCTTTCGGGTGGTTGATTTCTTTCGGATCATTGTTAATTTCTTTCCTGCTGTTAATCTGCTCCATTTGGAGATGTGTCTGTCATTCTGTGTGATTCAGTAGTGCTAACTCTGCGTCCGTGCTTTTCAGTCGTATCTGATCGTAGTGTCATTGTTTTTTTCACTCAAATCATGAATATTTACCCAGAGACAGTTGGCGGCACGGTCCTTGAAACAAATGTGAATTAAGGCAGCTGCTACCAGTTTGCGGAATCAAGCAGCATTCCGTACAAATGAACCTTATGCGAAATTCAACAAGTAGGCTTCGCCACAAAGCTTCCGTGACTCAAATAAGATTGCCGGCCTTCCGCTACGAGCAGACAGAACGCTAAAGCACACAGCTTGTAGTTTTTGGAAAGCATACCCATGGCGCTCGTCCTGTGGTCATCGCAACTCATACAACGAGATCTCGGCCACCGACTGTGACATGACGTGGGTAAGCCCACTTGCGGAATTTCGCATAAGGATCATCTCATTCTGAATCTGTGCTGACCACAGATCTCAATAATAATAATAATTGGTTTTGGGGGAAAGGAAATGGCGCACTATCTGTCTCATATATCGTTGGACACCTGAACCGCGCCGTAGGGGAAGGGATAAAGTTGGGAGTGAAAGAAGAAAGGAAGAATAGGTGCCGTAGTGGAGGGCTCCGGAATAATTTCGACCACCTGGGGATCTTTAACGTGCACTGACATCGCACAGCACACGGGCGCCTTAGCGTTTTTCCTCCATAAAAACGCAGCCTCAAGACATATTCGCTTACATGTACAGTCGGAGACAAAAGTCTCTGGACCACGTGTTCCCCAAACAAAGCTGGTCTCAATCCTATTAGGCGCCCAAAAGCTGAGATGTCCGTGCAGCTTCGCAGTTTGTATGATTACATAACGCAGCCTGTGCTTACCTTTTTTTTTTTACCTAGCTCATTCACCACATACAGTTCAACTTTCGTTGACCTCTTCATTTCTTACCCTTTGGGACAGTGCACACACCGGCGCAGTGAAACTTCACCATTCGCGTAGTTTCAGCTGCAGCAAAGCTCGGACACGGTCACGCATAAAAGCGGGAAATGCGAATGTTCTGTCCCTGTCGCTGTCGTTTCGACCCTGCGATGAAAATCGTACAAGGGAATAGCGGCGTGGCGACACGGGCGAAAGAAATCGAACTCCCTCAGCATTGTCCATCGCAGTGTCGCGGGCGGAGGAGTGAATTAAATAATAAAAGAAAGGATGTGCAAACGCGAAGGAAGGATAGCGGGAAGCCCGAACGGGGCGAGAGTTCCCGACGGCGAAGAGCGAGGGAGCAGCGTCGCCGCCGTCTCGGCACCGCGGTGGTCGCGCGCTGACGGGCGCCGCAGGACGGCGGGCGTCGCGGCAGGAAGCGTGGCCTCCCGCCGCCGACGCCTGGGCGGCCATCGAGCCGCCGCTGCTTCCCGCGCGCGCCTCCCGCAGAGATGTGGCGACGGAGGCGCGCCAAAACGACGAGAGGGGCGCCCATTCGGCTCGGCTCATTGACCCGCTCCTCCACTCGCGGATGGTACCGCGAACGTTTCTTGTCATGACCCTGGACGTATGTGTGCGTTTCCCTGACTCTTCGTACGTTTCCTTCTTTGCCGCACTTTTTTCCCTATTCCCTCCTTTTCTATTTTCGGCCACGACGCCTCGCGGAAAGTAGTTTCCGTTGCCCGTCGCGCAGCGTTGCGCGCTGCCTCGGCGATAGCTCCTGATGTGTGCTCGTGCGAGCGTTGACGTCTTCTGAGGCGCGTTTTGTATTGTGTGTTGTTTGCTGCAGCTTCAGTTGTACCCCTCTCTTGTCCCACCGCGGTGCAGTAAATGTGTGCATTATACGCGACACTACTGCACTGTCACGGTTGTGACTGCTCCTCACGGGCGTGGCACTATAGTTACGGGCCTTAGGAAATCGTGGGGCATTTGGCACGTCAACGAAGTCACGCCATCTGCTTGGAATATACTTTATTAGTGGAACGCTGCCGCCGCGATGTCGTCGCTGCTGTGCTCTGCTCTGTTTTTTTCTTTTACCTAACTTGACCTCGCTTGCTTATTTGCGCCCACAGCGTTATCACTGTTGCTTGTGTTGTTTCTGTTCTTTCGTTCCGTGCGATTTATTTGGAAGTTAACTTCTCTAATGTGGTTAGTGTTCCTGCTCCCGGCGGCTGAAATTATAGCGCAGCGTCCTGTGTCGGTATCCGTGTCGGCGTTTGTTCTTCCTTTTATATCTGAAATCAAGTGCGTTACCTCTCGGCACTTCAAAGAAAAAAAAAAGACGATAGTATTGAGAACGAGAGGAGAAGACTGCGAAGGGCGTCACGCCCGAAAAGGCCTATTCGCGTCCCCGGCAATAAACGACTTAAGCGCGTTGCAAAACGGGCACGAAAAAAAAGAAGTTGGGTGGGCGGGGGGGAATCGTAGAGCTCCGGGACTGCGGCCGAGGGGGTTGACGGCGGAGACAGCGTCAGCGAGCCACTTTGGCTCTCACGAGTTTTTGATCGCTTTCTCGGCTGAATCCCCCGCTGCGGCCTTCCATTCGCGTCGGCGTGCTACGCCTTCTCTCGGCCGGCCGCTGCTTCCTCCCTTCTTTCTCTGCTCGCGTCTTCGCTCGTTCCTCCGCGCATGGCTAAATGAACGTCGCGATGGCTCGTTTTGTCTCGCCGTTTTCCTGCGCTCTTCTTTCGCTTTCCGGTTTGCGTGATGGCTTTTCCTCGCGCCTTCGTCTTTTGAGCAGTCAACGTGAGAAAGAGGAAGGGGGGGGGGGGGGGGGCGATGTACGCGTGACCCTAATCTGTTGTTGCCCCGACTCCGCGACGCTGTTGCATCGGTTAAACTTCGGCGCTTTGTCCGCCTGTGCGCCATGAGAGCAGCGTCGTGTCAACAGCTGTCGCTGGAGAAGGCGCCAGTCCACTGCCTGCCTTTGTGCACACTTTTCTCTCTCTCTCCTTTTTGTTCTTCCTTTTGTTTACAGTGTCGAAGCACAGACAGTTCCGGACTAGTTTGCTTATCTGGCAACCGTACAAGCAAGGGGCGGGAGGGGGGGGGATCGGTCTCTCGTGGGGCAATAAATGCGTCTCGGCTCTTGGTGAATACGTTTACAAGGGCCTTTTGCACGCAGTGTTTATAGGATTATTTTTCTGCGGCGGCTTTTGTTTGAAGTCGTTTGTAGACGTTGACAACATTATAGCGGGTGCGGTGCGTTCGGTCGTACCCGCGTCAACGTTTGTTCCTTAAACCGCGCCTGTGTTGCTTCGAAACCTCGTGGTATTTTTCTTTGCTAAATGACTTGGACGATCTCACCACCGCTCCCTTTGTCAGACAGAACTCTGACATATGTTTAGGCTGCAAACGGGTGCTCAGCGGCCTAGCTTACAAGCAGTTGCGTCGCCGGTAATGAAAGCCTGTTCCTTTCTGTATAAGCACGGATGATCACAATGGCGTTTGTTTACAAGTAACAGAATGTTAATGCTTGTAGAAACGTGGTCGCTAACGGAAAGGGTTCAGCTCGAGTTAAGGACAATGCAGCGAGCTATGGAAAGAAAATGAAGTCAAGAGGAAGAAGTGGGCTTGAGCAGGCCATGTACTGCGAAGGCGATATTACCGCTGGTCCTTAAGGGTAACGGAGTGGATTCCAAGATATGGCAAGCGTAGCAGAGGGCGGCAGAGAGTTAGGTGGGCGGATGAGATTAAGAACTTTGCAGGCATAGGGTGGGCGCAGCTGGCAAAGGACAGGGTTAATTGGAGAGACATGGGAGAGGCCTTTGCCCTGCAGTGGGCGTAGTCAGGCTGATGATGGTGAGCTGTGATTTCGTGAACTTTTTGCTCTGCATTGCATCTAACAAATGTAACGAGATCACCGGAGTTTATGTATTGGCGACGTAAATACGTTCCCTCCTCGTGCACTCGTAACTGGTAGATAAAGTGCCTCTCGATGTATTCTGTCTCGCGTGCCTTACTGTCCGCCAAGCTTCGGCGGGCGGAGTGGCCTGGCCAGATGTGTTCGATTTCTTCTCCGCCAGCGGCCGCTGCCCCCTCTGCCGTCTCGGCGTCGCATTCAATCGTCTCTGCCTACTGTCACCTGTTCCACGGCGCAGCAGCTCCTTCGAGCACTCGCCATTTTGACTCCTCCCAACGTGCGCCATAAATCAGCGTCAGCCTCGATGACGTCTTCGACGGTGCACACGCGCCCACCGCCCCTCAACTTTGTCTGGATGGGCGCGTTTCCAAGACCGATCGTATCGCGCGGTCTCCACCGCCGCTACTGAAAACAGAAGCACGCGCAAACACGCATACACACACACAAAAAGAGAGCGGCATGCTCCGCTCGAAGGAGATTTGCGCACAGGTCTATTTATTTTCTATCGATCGCTTCTGAAGGCGTTCTCCCGTTCTTGTCCCTAGCTTTTGTGGCACGATTTGGACGGGGACACTGCTGTGTTGTGTCATATATATTTTCGCTCTCCTCGTGCATTGCATTGATCAGGCCCATGTCTTCATCGGTTGCCATCACTGTAGGACTCCTTTCTTTTCCCCTTCGGGAAGCGCCCAACCCTCGACCGTCCTTTGGCCGCAAGTTGACCGCGTCGCTGCCCCCAAATCGTCGTCGTCCGGGCGGAGCGTCGTGCTGGGCCGAGCGTGAGGCAACTGACGACTGGCCGCAGGCACGCTTCTCGCCCCGCGCATTTGTTGTTTCGGCAGCCGGCGCATTTAGCGGCGCCACGTTCGCTCTTCTTTATTACTGCCCCACACTGGAGCAGCGCAGCGAAGAGAGATTGTTTCTTTACGGGGGCGATTTTCACAATTGATTTGGGGCTGCGCTTATGACGGCGGCTTCGGCCGCACTCGTATGTGCGGGACCCGCTGTCGGCGTCTCGGAATTCGTCCTCTGGTGTTGTCGTCTCCGTTTCCTTTGCCCGGTGTTTTCCCTCGGTTATTGAATCTACCACGCAGCCTCGCGCGGCGTCCTGGATTTTTCTCCTTCCGGTCCTCCGAGCTAATCAATCCGTCTCCCACGGCTGTTTTTCTTTTCGTTGTTATTTTCGCCTCCAGTCCGTTCTCGAGGACGGGCCTCTTCGATCGGCCTCTTTTTCCAGCCCTGCGCGGAGGACGAAAAAAAAAAAAGGCGGTTGCCAGTGCTTGGTCCATAATTGTCATCGTGCACATGGGCCTCCGCCATTTTCTTTTTCGGCGTCATCAGCTGTCATTATTTTGTTTGTTTTTTTCCACCTCCCTGCCTCGCCCCTTCCTTTTTGTTTGTGTTCCTCACCTGCCTTTCTTTTCCTGTCCCGGTGGTGTCGCCGTTTCTGTTCTCCTCGTCTCCAGAGATAAAACCTTTTGCCGCACTTATGTTACCACCGAGGGGCATGGAGACGAGGAAAAAAAAAGAAAACAGAAAAGAGAGAAAGAAACGTTGGATTCCCGGCCGTTGTTACTCGTTTTGGTCATCCCTACTTGTCGCTACCTTTCCTTTCGTTTTGTTTTCTTTTCCCTTTGCTTTTTCTCCCGCTGACTGCAGCCCGGCGCTTGCCATTCATTTAGCTCCCCTGACGTCCTCCCGCTGCGCGCATGGCACGTCACGATTGAAACGCGCTGTGCGTAGTCGTCAAAGAGCTCTCTCCGCTGTCATCTCGCGCGACGGACATATATACTGCAGGCCCCGGGTTTCAGAATGCAGGGCTTCGCTTTGCTCGCGTTTTGCCGCGAGACGGCTTTCACTCGCAGGCGCGCGGATGGAGTCATTTGTGTGTGTCGCGCCCGGGGTGCACTCCTCGTTTGACAAGCGCGCGTATAGCCCGAGTCTTTCTCTCCCTCGTATTTATTTCGAGTCTCGCACCGTCGAGCGGATTGAGGCGTCGTCCTCTTCCGCCGCTGCCGCCCGGCTTGGCGCCTTAATTCGATCGCCAAACGCTGCGCGCTCGTTTGCTCGTGCCGCGCTGTGATGGAGCGCCAGCAACAGCGCGTGCATCGGGACGAATGTTCTTTTTTTTTTTTCGCCCGCCGCCGACGAAGTCCGTCCCTTGGGAGCAGCGCGCGCGTCTCGGATTTCGGGAAGAGAGGCGGGGGCCGAGCCGCTCTTCTCTTCCGTTTCCTAGCTGTGTGTGTTTGCATTTCCCTCACCCTTCTTTTTTTTTTTTGCTCCTTTCCCTCAGATTGATCTCTCCCTCGAGCTATTTGCCCAGTGCATGTGTGCGCTCTTTCTGGTTCCGTATCGACTGTCTCGTCCCTGCCAAGGCTCGCCTGTCTCGAGACCCAGTTTACGCCAGTTCCTATACTGTGACGTCACCTGTAGTCGGGGAGTGGTGAACGTGTTTCGAGCAATAGAAGACGCCGTTTCGTGTATATGCGCGAGTGGTGCGTATTATTCTGCATGACGACCCGTCCGTAGCGGTGGAGCTCTATTGCGTGCGTTGTGGAATCTCAGTTGTTTCGGTGTATGAACTGATTTTTACAGCGCTAGCTGTTATAGCGAAGTTCCCCCGCCCTATGCGTTGTCCGCCGTCCAGCGGTGTCAACACCGACTGTATGCGTTCGCGCACTCGCCGTCGTCGGATGAGGCGCACGCTCCAACCGCGGTCACGTAGCCCGTGTCTCGCACCTCGTAAAAGACCCCGTCGTAAGACGCCGCCAGACGACTGGAAACACTGCTCGGGATCGCATCCACGAATTTGTCAAGTCCTTCGTCGCTGCTTTTGTACTGCGCCAGTCGTCCTTGCTGGCGACTTCAGCGTCAATGCCAGGAAGCGCCAGCGCCTCGTAGTCGTCAGAGAACTTCACGCGGAGCGCGCGCTCTAGACGCTGCCGATGACATCCGCTAGCCTCCGCACATTTCGGAGACTGTAACCCAACCAAAGCTTCAGTAAGCGCATCCAAAGCTTCAGTAAGTAATCTACATACTGTTACTAGTGACGTTAGCATTCCTTTAATCATTTCACGATCCAGCTAGCGCTGATTAGCGTGATTGAATTTTTGGTTCATGCTTTCTACACGTAGGTGACTGCCCATCTTCCTTCCTGTCCACATCTCTTCCAGTGCCGGTTTTCATAATGGCGTGTTTTAATGCTGTCATCTTTTTATTTTCTGTCTTTGTCCTTGTTGCGTTCCTCAACGTCAGTGCCGGTCTCAAAGTGTCTCTTCTCACTTCGCCTTCTTTCTTGTGCAAAGAAGGTCCCTTCCTTCAAGGCAGCTCCAGAAGCAAACTGTTCCCTTTTCGTGTTTCAGACTACCCGAGGTCGTGGCGCTTTAGATCGCGCCAAGGAAATTGCTATCCAGTTAGGTTAGGTTGTCCACGCTACTGCTTGACCAAGAAACGACAGCTTTTCGCCGAAGAACGTAGTTGTGTAAAGGACAGAAGGCGAGGTCTTAAAAACCGGTCGCCGAATCGCAAACTTCGTGGCTGTCCGGAAATGAACGGGCTTTTTTTTTTTCACTCTTGAAAATTTGGCGAGCGGCCGACCCCCTCTCTCTTGTTAGTTACTCTTGAAATTCTTCTACTTTCCTCCGAGTATTCTTCGCTGGTTTATGGCGGGTTTGAAAACACTTAAGGGAAACGAGGTCGTCTCGCCGTGGAGCTCGCTTCTGCTGATTGAAGCTTCCGACGGAGGCTTCCGCTTTTCGCCTCCACCCATCAATGGTGCGCGCCCGAAAAAATCCGCCCTTGTTCTCGAAAAGCAATAGAATATGCATCGCCCTTTTTTGTGTTACTTTGGCTCAGTTTTAGTGTTCTCTCTGTTATCTCTTTTTTTTTTTGCCGACTAACTGCGTACAAGTGGAGCGACAGGGGGCGATGATATTCTGTTGAGTATCGAAGGATGCCCAGCTGTTCTTGGCATTTTTCTTTTAAATCATTTTGTGTACGTTTAGTTCGACCGTGCTCGAAGTTACGAATAGCGCGGAGACATACAAAATACGTTAAAGGGCCGGCGAGAGGCGCTGCTCTTTAAGTGTTTTATTGCAAGACACAGTACTCGAGTATATAACGATGTTTTGCGGTGCGATGTTTTACGAAAAGGTGGAAAGAAACGCAACTGAGAAAAAAAAGGGAAGAACGCCAGTAATGTCAATTATCTGAACGAAAGCCTGTGCAGCGGTCGTGCACGCCTTTCAAATTACGTCTGGTTCGATTGCAAGCAGACAGAACTAAGAATCATTACGAACGCACTCTGCTCCGTTCTTGTGAATGGCAGTTTCTTGCAGCAAAAGTAGGGGCGTGGGGGGCTTGTTCCAACTTTCGCCAGATTTTCGCTTTCGGAGGCAGTGTCGTGAGACATTGGGCAGCCTACGCGTGCGTGCTTTCTTTTGTAGTATCCTGTACATCGATACTACGTCGTATAGGCAAGTTGGGCTACTTGCGGCTAGAGCACTTACCCGATCCGTCTGGTGGTGTTGCGTTGTAGTGTGGCATCTGCTTGTTCGAACCTGCACCATCACGCAAGTGTGAAATTTGGCGACTCGCATTTCTGAGTCTGTGCTAGGCTAGCTATAGCCGGGACGGCTTCTCCTGTGGGCCTACCACACAGGGCTGGCGGTGTCCCTCGCTGTTCGTTACGATTACTAATGAAGAGCGCAGTGGCCGCCGCACGTGCAGAGGCGTCGGAACGGTTTGTGTATTTCGAGGCGTTGCGCAACACATATAGCTGCTTGATCGGGCTCGTCGAGGCGAGGCCATTTATACTCCGCTATCCGCCGCTTCACTATCCGTTGCCCTGGCGCGCGCGCTACGCCGCCGCCTCTCGGTGATTTCTCGCAGTGATCAATATCCATACACGGTCGCCCCTGGGATTCGTTTATGAGCACCTTTCGCGGGCGGGGGAAATGAGACGTGCGGTTTAAGACCGCGCTCCTGTAGTGGCGCCCTCCGTAATGAAACCTGCGCGTAATGAATTGTGAGCGAAGGCGAATATATGCGTATATGCCCGTATTATTCGTTTAGGCTTGAAGCGGCCGGCAATTAGCGCGGTCAGGCGCCGATTTTTTTTTTTTCTGAAACTCATTTTGCGTTCAGAATCGTTCGTATTGCTTAGAGATGTCCTCCTCCGGTGCTTGTCCTTGACGGCCCTCGATCCTCGTCCTGTCGGGGTGGCCATGGAGGCCGTGTGCGAAGGGCGCTCTTTTGTGTGATATGCGCGGCTCGAGGGGGCGAAGCGGTGCCTCGGGGTGTAATTAAAGAGAGGGATGAGGTAGAAGGCGCCTCCATTAATTACCGCCGCGTTTGTCCTCGTTAGCGCCGCACGCTCTGTTAATTTTCCGCCACGTCGTCGCCCGTGGACATCCTGCGAACAGTGCCGCCCTGGCCACGGCAGAAAGAGAAGGGCAGAAAGCGGGCTATCCCCGAATTACGCTAATTCCCTCGACATCGTGAAATAGCTCCCGAGTGGAGTGGCGTTTTCGTTTTTCCACTACTCTGCGTCCACAGCTGCTCTGCGGGGTTTCCTCGCACAATCCTCTTTTCAGAGTTCATTTCCATATTTTTTTCTTTTGATTTTTCAGCGCTGTTGCGCCTACCCGCCGCGGTGGCTCAGTGGTTAGCGCGTTCGGCTACTGGTCCTGAGTACCCGGGTTCGAACCCGACCGCGGCGGCTGCGTTTTTATGGAGGAAAAACGCTAAGGCGCCCGTGTGTTGTGCGATGTCAGTGCACGTTAAAAATCCCCAGGTGGTCGAAATTATTCCGGAGCCCTCCACTACGGCACCTCTTGTCTCCTTTCTTCTTTGACTTCCTCCTTTATCCCTTCCCTTGCGCCGGGCGACTCTCTGTGCGCGATGCACTTTCGCTGAATGGTCGAATAGAAAGAATGTGTACCTACGGTTTAGCCGCCTTGTCGTTTCATTTCGCTTTGTATGTGCGCTTCTGAATCAACTTCGTCATTTCGGTTTTAGCGTTCACTCGGTGATGAAACGGAGGCGCCGTCTTGCACCTCCCATTGAGGGCTGTTTTCAAGCGTTGCTTCTCTACCAGCCATGACTGAGATGATTTCCCCATTGGCACGCACGCATCCCACAAGCCCACACACGCATATACACATTAAGGGGGGGGGGGGGGGGGGGGTGTAACCAAGACATCCTCAGTAGACGAACCAATGTCTTCGATCTGCGTTTCGCAACTGCGGAAATTCTGATTGATAGACCAAAGGTGCGTATAGGGTAATTCCGACTTAGTCTGGTCCACGGTAGTTGGTCACAAGATTTTTCTTCTTTTTTTTTTCTTTCTGGCGGCATTTAATTTCCCTCTGCCTTTGGTGTCGTGTATGGAGCATCACAGAGAGCAGGGCTTGGGACCTATCCCTTTGTCTCGTAAAACCGCGCAGTACTTTCCCAGAAAAAGAAAAAAAAAAGTCCATCCCTCAGTGGCAGCCCGCTTGGAGAGGCTCAGCGTGGCGCGCGGGTTTAGTGGCGCAGCCGCTGCCGTGCTCCGTGGGACGAAATGCGCCCATCGTCGCGCGAGTCAGCGCTGGTGCCAATCTAGCGCCGCATTGGGAAAGCTTGCCCGCACATTAGGACGGCTCATTGTCGGCACGCGCCTCCCATAGCCGAACATTCTCGCGTGCCAGAAGCAGCTTCGTGAGTCGGGGCCTTCCTTTCCGTTGGCTGTCGCATGCTCCGGCTCTTGACAGCCCTGTACGCTTTCCTTTGCGAGACGCGGTACACAGTGTGACTGCTCGTTCGGGCAGGGCACGGGCTTTCGGGCAGAAAAGGAACTCGGCCAGCCGGCCGTCGTCACGGGGGCAGAATGGATTCCGCGACGTGGCGCAATTTGGGGGGCTCTTCTGGGAAAGTGGGAAAGGAAACAATGAGGCAGCGCACTGCAGGGCGGAATGTTCCTATTAGATAAAAAAAAAAACAGGGAAAGAATGATGGGGGAAAGGAACGAGTGGCATGCCGCATTGGCTCCAAGGTTCTGGGCGCCTTATCTACGACGGAGGAGAGGGAGAGCCTTGTGTTCAGCGGAGAAGACCGGGCCTCTCCGACGCCAACAGCACTGCAAGACCCTCTGGAGATAAGGCGTTCTTTTGAAGGCGCGCACATTCGCTGATGAAGAAGCACGCGCGCGCTCGCGTGCCCAAAAATAAAGACGGGGGCCCTTGCAGGCGCCTGCGGCCTGGCGCATCCAATCTCCTCTCCTGTCAGTCTGCAGCGATGTGCAGCTGCTGAGCCAGAGATGGGGCGAAGAAATAGCGCGCGATGATGATTAGAGGCGTGACCGATTTCGCTCGGCAAGCCTGTCTGGTCCGTCAAAGTGGCGCCGGGAATTAGCCGTTGGTTATGCAAGAGAGCGGTTCCCGCGTTCCTTGATGGAGTCGAGGTGATTCGAAGCGCCGATATATGTTCTTTTTTTTTTCCCTTTTATTCTAATGCTCTCCCATAGAACCAATGCTTTCAGTGCGTCGCCATTGACTCGCCACTTGGCACGATTCAAGCAAGGAAGAAAACTTTTCGGGACCTGATTGGTCCTGCCACCAAGTCTTAGGCAGTCACGCCAGGACACTTTCAGTGCACGGTTTCGGCAGGGCATCGTTTTCTTACTGTGGTGTTGCCCTTCCTTAGCTTTCGGGTAATTTCTGGGTGTAAATATTGTCTGCGTACTTAATTCATTTGTTTATCTCGTTCCACATGTCGATTTGCATCGCGTTAAATCATGGCTGCTGTTCTATCCTTTCTTTTTTTTTGGGAGCTTATGACGAAGCAAACGCAACAGTAGGTTGCACAGCAATGAAGGGGATGAATAAGATCAGGAAGTTTGCAGGGATCTGGTGGCCGCGGGTGAGACAGTAGAGGGTTAATTGGAAGGATATGGGGGATGTCATTTGCCTTGCAGAGGACGTGTCGTCCTGGTGATTATTATTATTATTAATATTATTATTATGGTGTTCATTATTATTCTTAATTAATAATTGGTTTTTTGGGAAAGGAAACGGCGCAGTATCTGTCTCATATATCGTTGTACAGATGAACCGCGCCGTAAGGGAAGGGATTCTTATGCCCTCAGAAAACACGTTCTTTCATCGTTGCTACCGCATGCTGGTTGGAATAAAATCAGTACGTGTTCTCGTCCCGCTATGCCAAGCGGCTTAAGCGACACATCGGCAGCTTACGTGCATTCCAGTGGGCGTCTTTTCCGGAGTTTGATTTAAGTGCCATGGATGTCGTTGCGCAGTTGTTGTTTTTTTTTTAATCTTGTTTTATTTTCCTTTCTCACTGAACAGAACCGGAATAAAATCGCGCCTGATCTGTTTCATCTTTTTTTTTATTTGCGTACGCTGACTCCCTGTGGCATTCTTCGGTGAAATCCGCAGTCGCCCATCGCGCACAATGCTCAGAGCTTGTCAAACCAGCCTTTTGTGCCCTATAGCAGGGGACTGAGAACTTGGTCGGGCGCCTTCAATGGACGCCTGTTTCCTTGAAGAAACTCGTTTCTTTCCCCTTCTCTACTGCGTCCCGACAACACTGCCTCGATAGCGGGGAGGCACAGCCGCCCGAAGGGAAATAAATAAATAAATTCGAGGGCGCGTCTCGCTTATTTCCCCGCTCTTGGTTTCCGCCTTCTCGTTATTTTGCCCGCGTGGCTTTTTTGGGCCCTGTAGAACAATCGCGAAAAAGAAGTCCTGTTCGTCAAGGCCCGCCTCAGACAACGGAAACGGCCGGGTCGCGGATTCGTCCTCTTCGCTCCTCGTCAGCGCTGACGACCGTCCCGACTTGGCAGCTGCGAAAGAAAACGTAGGAGTTCGACAGTTCTTTCATTACAAAGACATTTGTTAAATCGTTGTCCCGCCCCCTCTCTCGTCGAAAGGGGGAATGACTGCGGTCACTGAAGCGGGGACCGGCGCTCTCTCTGCGTTCGCATCGTTCTGTTCCGACTTTGCTGTCCACGAAGGCCAGCGTGGCTTCTCATTTAAATCATCGAACGCAGTCTGCTCGACGCATTAACGCGTTTACTTTAAATTCGAAGCCAGTCTTTCTTGGAGGGGGGGGGGGGGGGGGGGGGGATTCCGCGCTTACCGCCCACATCGCTAGGAGGGATCCGTGGTTTCAACGCCGTGCGCTTTTCGCGCCCTCTGTGTTTCTTTTTCTTCAACGCCCCGTTTTCTAACGACACCAGTTTTCGGAAGCAGGCAGTCAGTTCTCCAACGCCATCTGAACTGAAAACGACGTGCACGTGTACATGTTTTTCGTTCACATGTTCCGTCGCCGTGTAACACCTGTGTGAGAGGAGAAGAAAAAAAAGCTGGAAAAAAAAGGAGCCAGGTTGCAAGCGCAGCGGCTGGGAAAGAGCTCGCGCAGTGTCGTTTCCCTTCGGAAGTACAATTTCCGCTTCGGAGGTCACCTTGAACGGCGGTGCTCATCACGTGATTTCAGTGAAGCACACACGCGAAAAAAAACAACAAAAAAGCAGCGATGTCGGCAGTACACGCCCCGCTCATGCCATATGGAAAGAAGGGAACCCCTTTCCTCCATACCGACACACGCACGCACACATCGCGAGCGTTGTGATGGGCGTGGTTCGCTGTATCTTTCGTATCCCGGCCAGGCCACGCAGCACCCGAGGTGAATTAATTAACGTCGCTGCTTTGTTTCCTGTGGAGGTGCGTTGAAAGCGCATCTCTGCGTTCGTTTGAACAGTACAGCGTTTGCGTGGGTGCTCCCCGAGCCGCTGTGCTGTTGTGCTTCATTCTAGGCTCGACGTTTCCTTTTGTTGTTGTTGTTGTCAGCAGTACGTCTTCGGCAAACCAAACCCGCCGTGGTGGCTCAGTGGTTAGGGCGCTCGACTACTGATCCGGAGTTCCCGCAGCCGACGCAGCCGACCGCGGCGGCTGCGTTTTTATGGAGGAAAAACGCTAGGGCGCCCGTGTGCTGTGCGATGTCAGTGCAGGTTAAAGATCCCCAGGTGGTCGAAATTATTCCGGAGCCCTCCACTACGGCACCTCTTCTTCCTTTCTTCTTTCACTCCCTTTCTTATCCCTTCCCCTTACGGCGTGGTTCAGGTGTGTGCAGCGATATATGAGACAGATACTGCGCCATTTCCTTTCCCCAAAACCAATTATTATCATTATTATTAAACCAAAGCAAAGAGGTGGGCTGTTCACGGGCGCTCGTATAGTATCGTTGCTGGCTTCCTCAAGACATTTGTTTCATCGCTGCGAAATTGCACCGTTGTGAAATTTTTTCTCGGGAGATGCTAGTCGAACAGGACCGATCGTTGGACAAAGCGATTTGTTAATCAGAGCTGCAGTTTTGTTTCTTCTCGCATTTATCGTGTATAGGCAGGAGATTTCGAGGAATATTCATACCACGGAACATATCTTACGCGCCGCAGGAACCCCCGCCACGAAGGGAAGGACCTCTTTTTACGTCCTTTTTCTTGGCAGCAGAGCAATGCTGACATTTGTTTTCTTTTTTCCTTTCCTTGGATCCTTTCTGCTCACCCCTAAAATGCACAGATGCGCCTCAAAGGTATCAACGGCGTCCCTCTGAGCTGCAATTGTCCCGGGCCGTTGGCGTTGAAATGTCGCGTCTTCCAGCTTTTCCAGTGAAAGGGATGGGTTGGAACTATACCGCTGCTTTCCGATTTTCCTTTGTGGGTCTTCGGCAGTTTGTCCCTCTCTTCTTATTTTTTTTTTTTCCAACGGCTGTTATCGCTCCGGCCTTGCAGTCAAGGCCTGCCTTTACTGCCTGGGTTATACCGCTTGGTTGTTCGCGCCACCTTTTTCCTCTGATGCGCCTTTATTCATTCTTTTTTCTCGCTGTTCGTGTTTCAAACGTCAGGCTTGAAATCGCGCACTGCCGGATCCCAGGGCTCATGTCGGTCTCCGGTAAGAAAAAAAAATGCTTGAGTCGGACGGAAGGAAACCTGGTGAGGCGCGTTTCTTGTCTTTGGGTGGGCGAGATGTTGCGGTCATCTGCCCGTTTATATCTTACTCTTGCAAGCAGAGTCCACAAGATGCTTTGTGTCTAAGCGCTTGCTACGGCACGCGGGACAATCGAGTTGTTTTTCTCTGCTCCAAGGGTGCTGGGTGCTCGAACCCTGCGCTTCTTTGCGTCCAGCTTTTCGTGAAAGTTCGGGTTACAAAAACGTTTAGTTCTGGGTTCTCCTTTTTTCTTCTTTTTTTTTATAGCGCATTGAGTGCTATAGAACAGCATATCCGGGAGTACGCTTTAAGGCGATAAAAGATGGAAAGAAAAGAAGCGGGATGTCTTTTTGCAATCCTGAGGTGGCCATGGGAACTGTTTCCCTATTCTGACCCTTTTTGCTTCTTATTACAGCTGTTCTTGCTCACTGTACGCAGTTCAACTAGAGGGGGTGTTATTGGTTATTGCACGCCTGCGTCTAGAGCCTTCGCAGCTTGGCAACATTGTACGCAGTGGAAAACAAAAAGAGCGCGCCGTAAGCAGCCAGCGGCGCGGCGCGTCCAGCATTTGCTGAGTCAGCTTTGCGCAGCTGCTGTAAACCTAAGCGCGGGCGTTATAAAAAAGCTCCCTGTTGCGTCGTTTGGCCGCAGCTTCGCCGATTTGCGGACGCCTTGCAGGCTCCCGCGCTGCACAAAGCCGAGCGAGCGTGTTCGCGCGACGTTTGGCTGAATTGGCGCCGGTTTCGCTTGACACGCTGATTCGGCAGCTTTGTTGTTATTCCTGACGTCATGTTGGTGCCTCATTTTTCCTCTAAGAGAGGAGAATATTTCTGTGCGACCTTTCAACTGTCGTATATGCCCTTATGCCAGACTTTTGGATGTTTTTTTTTCTTGCCGTATGGCTATTCATACGCATATCCTGGACGTTCACTCACTCAAGTGCGCAAAAACGCCCGCATTCGGTCGTCAACAAATCGGAGCAGGAAAGGGCCGCGACAGCTGTCCAGGAAAATCGAACGGTCTTAGTGCACGCTCGAAAGGACGTAACGGGTAAGCTTGGCTTTTCCCTGCTCTTCTTGCTTTTTTTTTTTTGTGCACACTCTCGTAAGGCGTTTACAGCTGTTCTTACGCGATCAGTAAGTCTAGAAAGCGCATTATCAGACGGTTAGAAAACGTGACGGCGTGTTTCTGTGCCACATCTACAAATCGTAGGGCCATCTAGTGGAACTCGTGTCACCGGCATTGGAAAGAGTAGTGCTCACTTCAAACGAATATAACAAACAAAACGGGGTGACGTGCAAATCAGGTAGATTAGACGTGGGAGAGTAAACGAAATGGCCACGAGAATGGTGGACGTGCGCCGCCGCTTTTGTCTTACGAAAGGTTAAATATTCGGCTGGCGGCCGCCCTGTCGCCCTGTCCAGTGTGCCCTCCCCCTCGCCGCTTCCTCCTCTCCCTTTTGACGTATCGGCACGCTGGCGACACACTCGGCTGCGTGGTTTCGCAACCCGCGGAGCCAGTCCGCCCCCGCGATGCAGGGGCCGTTTTTCATCGCTGCCATTGCGCGTATGTGCGTGTCCGAGTTTTGGTCAAGAGCGAGGTCCATTTCGCGGAGACTAATTGAATTGTTCCAGACCCCCTCCCCGCCAGCTGACCCTAGCGTAATGGCCCCTTAATTTACTTGCTGTCGGGGCCGCCGGTTCGCGGCCCTCCCCTAGGCGATCACGTGACACCTGTGCCATTCCCTGCAGCCGTGTTTCCTCCTTTCCCCCCGCTCTCGCTTCGTTTCCCAGTTCCGCAGTGTCCGTGCGGGTGGGGGAGCCGCTCCGTCTTTATATACGGTCGCTTTATGACGGTGCACTCGCGGCCGCGTTGACCCGGCCTCCGACCTGTGTGGCGAAGCCGCCTAACGGCTTTTATCTTTCGACCAGCTGCCGGCACCGAATCGGGAAAACGCCGCGTAGAAGAGGAGCCTCTCCAAAAACGCAGCGGGCCCCAAGGTGGAAATAAATTTGCTTTGTTTTGGGCCAGTCTTCGTGTTTTCCCTAATTTATCTGATCGGCATTGGTCCGGCGTTCTTGCTGTATTACTGCGTAGAAAAAAAAAAAGAAGCACGCCCGCAGTATTGCTCACTCATTTCTTTTTTTGTTGTGTCATCTACGGGCACAGAGAGAGGTGGGCTGGTGACCGGTGTTAATTAGTGGATGGTACAAACTACAGGAGAGCCCGTCACAAACAGGCAGTGCAATTCGTAGTGTTTTTTTTTAATTGGTTTTGGGGGGAAAGGAAATGGCGCAGTATCTGTCTCATATATCGTTGGACTCCTGAACCGCGCCGTGAGGGAAGGAATAAAGGAGGGAGTGAAAGAAGGAAGGAAGAGAGAGGTGCCGTAGTGGAGGGCTCCGGAATAATTTCGACCACCTGGGGATCTTTAACGTGCACTGACATCGCACAGCACACGGGCGCCTTAGCGTTTCTCCTCCATAAAAACGCAGCCGCCGCGGTCGGGTTCGAACCCGGGAACTCCGGATCAGTAGTCGAGCGCCCTAACCACTGAGCCACCGCGGCAGGGTCGTAGTGCTTTGCGAGCGGGATCCCAGGCGCATGCGCACCCGCACCCCTCGATAGGGTTACGTTCGAGCCTGGATTGCTTGACCGAGCGCATGAAGCTTCTATGCTAGAAGGTCAAGTGGTCGAGAAAAATGTGCGCCCCTCCGCTACGGCGCCTTCTTCTGTCTTCCTTCCCTGGCCCCATCCTTCACCCCTTCCCTCACGGAGCGCTTCAGCTCTCCAGTGCGACTTTGCTTTTTTTCTCGTGAAAAAAAAAATAGTAATGCCGATACGGCTATTCTTTCTCATTAATGCGTTTGACGTGCGTCGAAGTGCGTGCTTTTGCAATAAATTAAAGGAACTCCGCCAACACCTGTGCGGAGCGCGCTTGGACGGCTCCTCGCTTCCTGTGACGTCACCGGTCACGTGACGTTACGCCAGTGCTTGCCGCCGACGCTCACTTTACAAGCGAGGCACTAACAGCTTCGCTGTAAATAATTTTCCGTTGCAAACGGGTCCTCTCTTTATGGTGCTTTCTTTTGGCAAATAATTCAAGCGCGTGCGCCCAGTTGTCCGATTTCGTTACGCTCTGTTGGCGAACGCGGTGCTAATCAGCGGCCATTTGGAGTTTCCTATGCGCGTGTGTATCACCCTTAACCGCTGCTCATTCCTTCGTTCTTTCGCCGGCCAGAAGTCGCTTCTCCTCCTCCTCCTCCCCGGTGCCTAATGGCTGCCTGAGATCAACTTGTTTACGGCGTGAGGGCTCGTTCGCCTAATTCCGCCGGCCCCCCTCGAGACCGCGCTGCGGGCGAGCGGGACGCACTGTTGCGGCCACCGACGGTCGCCAATCGCGCGAGAGATTAACTTTTCTTTATCGCTCCTTTCTCTTCTTCCGACACTGAGCCAGGTGTTTATTGTGTTTTCCTTTTCTTTTCTTCCTTTTGTGTCCTCTCTGTGCTCTCGCGACAGCCGTGTCGTTGGTTAACGATCATCTCGCGAACGAACCCCCGCGGGTTTTTGTTCATTTTTGTGTCCCCTGCTTAGCGTGATCCCGATGGTGGCTGTCGTATTTTATTCGTGCTGCGGGCTCTCTCTGTTTCTTTTTCGCGTGTTTTTTTTTTCATTTTACTTCGATCGCTATGTGGCGAATGATCCTGGAAGCCCGCTTGTTTGAACATCAACGCGCGGTCGTCTCCTTTCGTCGACCTCCCCGAAGAGTCATTAGGGCGGGCCTTCCTTGTGTTCCTTTCTTGCGGGGTTCACCTTTCTACTCTTCTTGTTTTAAAGTTTTTTTTCTCTACTTTAACGTGAGTAGAACTTTAAACGAAAGAACAGCTTGAGAGATTACCGTTGTTTTTGTGGAGTTCTTTGGCGACAGACTGATGGGGGCGAGCTTCACCTTGTGCGGCGTTTTCGTAACGCACCGGGTGACGTAAGGCCGGCGCTAGCAGACCCCCCCCCCCCCCCCAATCAGGTAATCTTAATCTCCTTAACTACTAAAAGGAGCTGAATTTTGTTCGTAGTCGTTTCTGTCTTCTTGTAATAATGCGTCTCTATACACTCTAAACATAAAGGAGAAAAGGGGAGTAAGCTGTCCTCTGGAGCACTCCTTTTATAAAGGCACTGCGCTAGAGGACAGCTTACTAACTTTTTGCTCTCACGTAGGCGTATTCGTGTTTAGAGCATAGAGGCTTATCGGGAGGGCCCGCGAAGCTGCAGTAAAAGCGAGTTTACAGCTCTTTAATTTTTTGTTCGCATTTTGTTTCTGAACCAGCACACTTTGAAAGAGGGCGAATGAAAAAAAAAAACTTTTCGTGATGCTTTATCTGAACTTGTCTTATATTCGTTTCGTGAACCTTTACTATGTGGCATTTTGAGGCTGACATTCGCCTCGCGAAACGATTTACGGTGCGTACGGCTCGCTAATGGATGTTTTGCGAGAAACCTGAAGCAAAAATGTTTTTTTAAATGGTTTTGCTCATCAGCTCATAATTACGTAAGGAATTACTTGTTTGAATTGCCAGCTGCCCCTCTCTTTCTTGTTTTAATACAACCTTTGTCCGTAAAGTTTCGAGCCTGAGTATATTTAAAAAGATGCGTTTAACATTGAAATCATTTGTGCAGCACCTCTTCGAATTGTCTCCCTTGCAGTCTATACACAGCTTCCAACGCTTCTTGAGGTCTTGCAAACACTTGGGAAACTCTTCTTTTGGCAGCACTGTCGTGGCGCCTTGAATGGCCTCCAAGCTCTCCATCCAGCGACCTTTTAGGGCTCTCTTCACACGAGGAAACAGGAAAAAATAGCCTCGGGAGAGGTCAGGCGAGTATGGCGGATGGGGAAGTACAGTAATGCTGTGCTTGGCGATAAATTTTGTCACGCTGAAAGCAGTGTGCGAACTAGCGTTATCGTGGAGAAGGCTCCATTGTCCACATGCCCATAAGTCAGGGCGATGGCGTCGCAGTGCATCACGCATGTGCTGGAGCACTTGGATATAAAACTCCTGATTCACCGTCTGCCCTTGTGGGACGAACTCGTAGTGTATGACTCCTCGGGCATCGAAACACACTGTCAGCATCGTCTTTGTTTTGGTCTTCTGTCGCCGCACCTTTCTCGATGCCGGAGAGCTTGTGGACCGCCATTCGGCGCTCTGCCTCTTTGAGTATCGTATTGAAAACACCATGTTTCGTCTTCAGCAATGATGCTGTCGACGAATGCCCATCCTTCTCTGCCTCGGAGAGTAAATCAGCGCTGACTGATGTCCGCGTGTCCTTCTAGTCCTGTGTGAGGGAATGCGGCACAAGTCTGGCATTCAGCTTTCGTTTCCCCAAATTCTCACGCGAAATTTGGCGGCATGTTGTCTTACTAATCTCAAGAGCATCTTATAGCATGCGAACTGTAATGGTGCGGTCTTGCTGCACGATTTCCCTGATCCGAGCCACGTTGTTTTCATTCCGTAAGGTTTAAGGGCGCCCCTGCCTTGTGTCGTCTTCCACCAACATTTTCTCCGAAACGAACCTCTTGTGCCACTTGAAAACTCGCGCCCGCGATAATGTCTCGTTGCCGTAAGCATTACGAAGGAGCTCATACGTCTGTGTGGCTGTCTTGGCAAGCATCACACAGAATTTTATGTTTACCCGCTGTTCGAGGTGGACGTCCATCTCTCCACATTCACTCACAGTAGAATTCGCAGACGACTAATCAAAACTTATTTTTTCTACATGCAGTGCCATCTAGTGGCTGCCACAGCAATTAACATAAATAGCAAAGGTTAGCCCGAAAAGGTGGCCCTTCACATCGGCACAAACATTTGTTTTGGGGAATCATTTCTAGGGAAGAAAATAAATCAGTCTCAAAACTTTACGGACAAAGGTTGTAGATACTTGCTTCCCGCTTTTGGCTGTTCAACAGGAAATGCAGTTTTTTTTTTAGTATCGTTTGTTCTTGGTTTTCAATTTTTAAGGTATTATTAGATCGCTACTTCCAGCATGGTTTAGGTAACCGAATTGCCGCGTTTTTTTTGTAATTTCTAACTTTTTTTCTGACATTAATTTGCGTGCAGTTCAGACGTTTGTACGTTCTGCAGCAACTATACTCCGACGCTTCTAAAGAACGCCGCACGGATATTGGGAATTCGTACGCAAGTACGATTTTTTTCGCCCCAATACAGCTCTGCGAAAAGGGTTCATGTGCTCTTATAGTGCAGGTACTGGCCACTGCTTTGCAGTGCTGCCTTTTTATTTTCTGTCAAACTTCCGCATACGTAATCCTTGTGACATTATATACGACATAACAGGAGCTTACTTCGCAGAGTGGAAGAGCAAATTCCTCCCTGAAGCGCAGGTCACCGCATGAAATAAAAGAAAGAAAGTTCCTGCTGTTTTAAAATGCCCAACGAAGCGTGTCCTCGTGCGCTCGTCGACTTCACTTTAGAGCTTCGTTTTTGTTTTCTAGCCTTGCTTTTTTTTTTCTTCTCGCTTCAATGTATCCACCGACCTGCCCCAGCGTCTGTAGTGGTCCTCGTTCTTCTTTTTACGCCACAAAGCCTTTCGCTCTCTCTTGCTTTTGTACATCGGGCACGCCTCTCTCTTGGGTTCCAATTTTTTTCTCCCTCTCTTGGGTTCCTCTTCTTCGCTCTCTCTATTTTTTTTTATGGAGGGGGGAAGGGGGGGAGAGGAGGTGGTTCTTCCGTCGCACGACACCGAGAGCAGCCTCGTTTCGTCTCGACCAGGACGATCTAAATCAGCTCCGCGCCTCCGCTTCCGCCCCCGCGTCGAGCCCGGTGGCGGCCGGCCTATTGGATCTGCGGGCCGAACCGGTCAAGTGGAGCGCGAACGACGGGACGCCCGGCTGCCCAGCGACGCGGCCGCCACTCCCTTCTTTTTCTTTTTTGCCTCCTTTACCCGGGGCTTCTTTCTTCGGCCTGGAAGGAACGGAGGAGGTGTTAGACTGGCAAACGGAAGCTGCTGTGCTGCCTCTGGCGGGAAGAAAAGGAAATGAAACAAATAACTTGGGACGGGGAAAAGGGCAGGTGGCAAGGGCTCGGCGCTGGTGCACTGGGTGTTTTATTGGGTGGTTTTCTTGGAAGCCTCTCGGTTTTACTATTTCTTGAGCATGGCCGTTTCTCGTTTGATTCACTGTGAGACCTGTGGTTTCCGCAGAATGTCGTGTTGCTCGCATTTCCTTGGGAGAACTCTTTTTCGTTCTCTTTCCAGCCTCCTCGTCGTAGCATCTCGACAAGACTGTCTTTTCTCCTTATTTCCTGACTAAACATGTACGACAGAATGCAGTAAACGTTTAAAAAAAAATCATGTCAGCCTACTTTCGTTGACACGTCGACACTAAAACTTTTTCAGTGTTGTCAAGGTGTCAAACAGGCTCGACTATTTGGGGGAGCTTTGGTTGAGCTCTGTAAATCTTCCGCATGTATTCTACGCTTTCGGTAAAGTTTTCACGCACGGAGCGGGAAAACTTTTCAGTAAGTTCACATCGGCATGCGCTACTGCTAGTCTTTTCTTCCACGGGCTGTGGAGGCTCAAGACCATAATCATATCGTTTGGAACATCGCCCTCGTTTTCGACCGGAGGATGAGCGAACGCCGTGAAGAGTTAATGTCGGTGCTGGGACGCCATTTTCGACGAAACTGTCCTCTGCACTTCCTTTGCGCGGTAGCCCCAAAATTGTGCGTGCTTGCGTGCAAACGATCGTGACAGAGGTGCCCAGGGGGCCTCACAAATTTCCGCCCGGATTCAGCAGCGCATAGGGCGAAAAGTAAGACAGAATCAGCTTGAAGAAAAGGCTGTGAAGTGCGGCGAAGTACTCCGTTAAAATGAGCTACCACGCGATCGGGCAAGAATGCGCCCGTGGCTCTAATTTGCTCCGGCGCATCAATAACAGAGGAATGGGCCTCGTCTCCCGGACTGACGTGCCGTCAATCTCGGCACGCGCTCGAACCCATTAGCGGGGTGCGCTGCACATGGTGGACACCGTATAAACACCTGCTTTGTGTGATTTTTGGTGGCACACTGGTGCCTTATTTTCATAAAATGGAAGGAGGTTATGAGCGGAATTTTAGCTCACACGACGAAAGGAACCCCCCCCACCCCTTGCCGCCCATTTCATAATTTTTTCAGTCGGCTTCCGCCCGCTGTGCTTTGTACCCCAATAATAGGCAGCATAGAGTATACCGTCTACTATCACACCGCGCCCTCCAACTGCAGATGTCGGTCCTATTTGCGTATACGCATTGACGCTTGGCGGCCGCGATGAGCGGTGACTACGAATGGTGTATACGCCATGCTAAAACTCCCTAATGGCGGCAGTGGCTGGCGATAAAACGAGGATGTTGTGGTGTGTGCGAATTTTGCTTCTTGGCACGTGCGCGCAATGTCACGATAACCATGTCGACGTATTCTACTTCGTAAAACACGCCGAAATGCTGATGTATACTACTTTTTAAAAAATCCTGTTCCACCATTAGTGGGGCATTATAAGCATTGAGCTGAAGCCGGCTTGAGCACAGCGAATAGGCTCAGTCGCGTTCTCCGCTGCATCCGAAGGAAGGAAGGCACTGGGGACAAAAATGGGAACCGGAAGTGAAGGAAGTTGAAAGCGGAGGCCACGCGCGCGCCGGACTGCAGTTTCCGCGCACCGATAAACAAGCGGTGGCGAAGAATGCGTCGTTGCTTGAATCGCGGAAGTAGCCGCCGGCGAGCGCCTGCAGCGCCATAAGGGGCGAAGGTCTTGAGAAATTGTAATGGAAGGCGGCAGGATGCCGGCGGGCAGCGAACGGCCAAGTGCGCGATTTGCGTAGCGCGGCGCCAAAGAAATCGCCTCGTGCCGTCGCTGCAGCCACCGCGCTCTCGCGGGCGTAAGGGCCTCCGGAACGACCGGAAAGCTGAATATATTGGCAGACCCGGGCCTGTCTTAACCGCTGTTTACGGCCACGAGTGTTTCGGTTTAGTTTCTCGCGTGGAAAGTGGATTTTCTCCGTTGCGTTTCTTTCTTGGTTCGCTTGTGATCTGCTGACGCCGCAGACTTGAACGTTGCGCGCTATAAGTAAAAAAAAGAAGCAAAGGTGGCAGTACGCGCTCTTACTTATGGGCACCCCGAAATCAGCCTGTAATAGATGGGTTTTGATTTCCAGAATGATTACGCTTAATGTCGGCTCGAGGCAGTTTTGTTTTGCGATAGAGGATTTTCTGCCGTGTTTATTTATCAGAGCCGTATAAAATGGCAGCTGAGTGGGCGTGCGCACGTTTTGAAGTCTTTATGATACACCACGTCGTTATTCTGCTTTCTCGATCATATAGCGCAGTTTTCTTTGTTAACTCTGTCCCTCCTTTCTATTATTCCATGCTTTCTAAATTTCTTCCTTCGGCTTCCACCGGTCGATTCTTTGCCATATCCCTTACCGTTTGTGTGTAATTTGCGAATCTGAAAACAAGGTTCTGGGTCCAAGAGGATTTTCATTCTGCTTTCGCCGTATCTTGACAGCAGCACTGGTGCTTAGTATGTCTGGAATTATATCGGTGGTCTTTAGCCTCTCACACGTTGGGGTTTGATTCCCCTTCATTATAAGGCTGGCTGAAGTAATGTTTTGACTAGTGTAGTTAATAGATCTGAAAAGGCGACAGCAGCGCCTGTGTCGTACGTTCCTCTCTTCGCCCCGTGTTCGCGCTGTTTCCTTTTCGGCAATGTTAAACCAACTAGCCCGCAATAACACCCTAGTTAATATGTGCCAGAATCTCTAATTCTGAAAAAAATTACAATTGATTCGACATGGATGTCAGTGCCGAACTATTAGGCATCGCACGTTGTTGTTCCACCGATTCATTCTTGCTGACCGAATATTTTGCATTCTTGGGCGCCTTTATTGACACCTGTACAGCGTCACCCTGGGTAAACGCGTGCTTCGCTCCCGCTGTCCAGTTCACGTACTTCTCCGCTGCTATAGCATAGCGCGATCCGGTACTGTGACCCGCTTCCACGCGCCGCAAGCGCGCAAGCGCTGATTGGTACCTACGCGGCAGGTGTGCGCGCAACTGGTCGACGCCTGGCGCCATCTGGCGCCCTCATGGCGATCTGCTCATGCGCAGTAGCGCCCCGCGAAAGCGGATCACGGTAGCGGATCGCGTTATGCCACAACTCTCTAATAACCAGGAGAATTTAGAGGAACCGAGCTGCTTATCCCGCAACTGCTATTGCTTGTCTCCAGTGAGGCGAGGTATAAATATTTGCGCGTTTCTCGGAGTGTTTCCTTGCTCTTTGCTGGAGCTGTGAAGAGTCGTGGTTTTGAGCATGTTTGATCGTGCAGTTCTGCTTGCTTGCTTTGCTGATTTGCTTGGTCGTTGCTCTTGCGCGGCCTACGATTGCTTCCACTGCGGTCGTTTCCGCGGACTGAAGAAGTCGGCTCGCCTCACTTCGTTTGCGATTCGGGTCAATCCGCCGGGGGAGCCGCGAGCTCCACATTTGCGCTGCCAAGGGCCGCTGGGCATCGCCCGCGTTCGCAGTTGGTCCTCTTTTGTTGTTCCTCCGGGTCGATTATCCTGTATCCCGTTTCCCTGCCTAGCGCCGTAATCGCATCTCCGGGCGAGCGCCGAGTAACGTTCTGGCCCTCGCTTTGCGTTTTGTTTGGCGTCTCCGGCGCTAAATGCACCATTACCTTGTTTACACGGAGCCACGTACGCGTATGCAGATGGACGACCGATGCCTGTTCCCCGAGATAAAGCTCCGTAATGGCCCCTCTCGGCCGTGCCTTGATTGAGTCTTCCCGAGATAAGCTTCGCCGTGCGGGGGAGCAGGAGACGTCCGTTCGATTTCTTGAGCCGGTCGTTCAGGTGCCATCGTGCCGAGCGCGCCTACGTTCTCGGACCATTTGTTCTGTCTAAAACATTAAGGATGGGAGCACTCTGCCTGCTTTCTCTATTGTTGCTGGGGTTCTCTGTTGCGATTGTGTTCGCAGTGTCACATACCTGTAGCGACCACCAGCCGGATACTATAGGGGAAGTCGGTTAAAAGGAAGGCGCTCCCTGTGTAAGCGAGGTGGAATGTGTGACATTATCAGTGGTGTACGTACGTACTGATCGCTTCGGTTACACCGAAAGACGGGAGAATTTCGAATTGATGTGAACGAGCTCACAATGCCTCATTCCCCGCAACTGCCTTGCAGATGTGTGAGGAATATATAGTGCGTTCGTTGTGCGCTTACCTGCTGGAAATCGTGCCCGGGGTGTACTGAATCTTCGCAGGTTTCGTGCCACTACATGAACACTCCGTGACGCCTCTTTTGCTGTTTTGATGCAGTTTTTTTTCCGCCGAGAATTCGATTGTCTCCAAATTATCTCATGCAGCGCGACGTTTTTCGGTCATGGCGATAACACCTGTGATCAAATTAGTTTTTTTTTCTTTTTGCACTAATTGTTTTAGCACGCCGCGGGGCTTCCTGTTGTGGAACGATTGCAGGCGCTGAAGGGGGCAACATCTTGACGATAGTGCGGCAAAAGCCGCCGTGTTGGCTCAGTGGTGGCTGTCGAATCTCTATGGAGGCGAAATTCTAGAGGCCCGTGTACTGTCAGTGCACGTTAAAGAACCCCAGGTGGTCTAAATGTCTAAATATGCGGAGCCCTTCACTACGGCATCTCTCATAGCCTGAGTCGCTTTGGGACGTTAAACCCCCATAAACCAAGCCATACTGCGGCGAAGTTTCAACAGGAACCGACGTCGAGCCTCGTTGATGACACCTGACTTGTATTTTCACCCGTCACCTTCATTTTCCTGCCTTTTGCGCGCACGTCGTTGCGACGTTTCTGGCCATGCGCATTTTCCTTCCCCGGTTTAAAGGCTTCTAAAAATAAAGGTCGGTTTCAATTTATAGCGCTTCGCCCGTGTGCTCCTTTTCTCATCCTGATTTTTTTTTTAGTGCTTTTAATTTGCAAAGCTAATCGTCGAGATGTTATTGTAATGAACTCTGATTTTTTTTTCGCTGTTTTTTTACCGCCCGCTTTCTCGGTAAGCCATCGTTTGCTTTATCTAGTCGCGCCTCCGCGATTACTAATTAGCGACCAGTTCACTGGATTTCTCAGTGTCCGCATTGAATGCAGTTGCGCTATCGATGCGGTGAAAACGCGAGCACATACAGTGCCTGCCGGCGACGCTCCTGCAAAGCGCCGGAGCAGGAACTCCTATCGATGCGGGGCAGCTTCCCCCCCCCCCCCCCCTCCCCCCGATGAGTGGAAACAACCGTGCGCCCACATGAACGCTAATCGCACCGTTGCTCGCTTCACCTGTCTTTCCGTCCGGCGTGTCGACGCGCTCGCTGATTAAAACGATCGATTTGAAACGCAACGCCCTTCCAATCGTTGACGAAGAGATGGATTGCTGGCCGGCCATTCCGGTTTCGTCCACCGTTTGTTTTAGCCCAGATCTGTCAAGCTGTCGTGATGTTTTCTTGCTTTCGGTCCTTTTTCTTTTGTACTTTATTTTTGCGTGGCTTTCTTTTTCTTGTTTTTCATCAACGAGATTAACCTGAATATTGCCAGTGTGTAGTGTGAGACGCTGCACCTCAGAAATGAAACGAATTCAGTTTGTCGTCACGAAAACTACGCAGTTTTTCGTTCGATTTGATGCTTTGCAACGTGTTTAAGAGTTTTTGCGTACCTGTGTTAGTTAAATGTTAAATTTAGCTGGTTGAACAAATTATCACAACCGAAAGAAAAGATTCCTCCGCACTGTAGCAGCCAAAAATTACTCTGCTCCAGTTCGATCTCTGCGCCATTTCGGTGTTTTCTTGTTTTTGTTTTGTGGCTGTTCGTTCAAGTGTTTACGTTATGTGGGGCACCCTGTATACGTAAGTCTGTAACCACCGACATGCGTAGTAATCGGGATGTGTTTTTATCCCTTCGGATGAACCAGGTGCCTGCATCCGGCGGTCACCGTCGTGTACGCGTCTTAACAGTTTATTCGGGTGTGTATACATTTGCATAGGTACACCTAACGTGCGAAGCGTTTTGCCACTCGCGGCCTGCATCTGCTTCGTAGGAGTTCGCGGTGGCTCTGGGGCCAGAATACGCTATGTTGGGAATGTTATGGACGCCATACAGAGAGGGTGATCAAATGGACTCTGAAATCATTTTGCGTCGCTCTGTTTGCAGTAATAGTTCTAATAATTTAATTATGCTGAAGTTTACAGGTTGTCCCGACGAGATTGTTTTGGTAAGGCTGGAGCTAGTGAGGATTGTGAGCGTCTTATCATTTTCTTTTCGGGCTATTTTTTTAGGGTGAAAAAGGGGTGTATCAATTTTTCGTTTAGATTGCCCCCACCCCCCCCCCCCTCTCTCTCTCTCTTCCGACAGCCTCAGATTTCAATTTTTCATTTATCTCTTCGCAGAGGCGATTCGTCGTGGTCGTTTTCCCCGTACTGATGATGACAAACGCTCCAAAACGCAGCCGAGGAGTGCCGACTTTTTGAAACGTAAATACCGTGTACCTTTCTACTACCCCGAAGCCACTCCGTTCGCCGGACGCTTCCGTGTTTGTCGCTTTCGTTCTTCTGTTTGGTTCACTCGGTCGTCCATGTCTTCGCATCCGAGCGCGCGCCTCGAGAATTTGTCTTCCTTACGCCCATGGGAGAAGAGTCGGGAAAAAGCTATCGAGGAGTCGCACTCCAGGGGGCTTATCCACCGACCGAAGGGGATTCCCCTCCTCTCTCCGTCCGTCTCCGGAGAATCGTGGTGAAGCGCCCTCTAAGCGGATGATCCGGCGCCGGTACTGATCGCACGGGCGCTCTTTCTGGCCGCCGAACGGGGCCACCCTCGGGAAATGGGCGCGCTCCTCGACATTCACTTCCGTGCACCGCGCACGATCGAAAGAGAGAGCCGCGTCACCCTGCGGGTGCTGCGCGACTCCGAAGTTTATCATTTGCATAGTTTCGAATTCGTTGTCGTTTCCGAGCTCGTGTACATGTAGTATACATGTCAGTGGTTTCTTTAACGGGTCACTTGTGAACACCTAGATAGCAGCGGCCCCGGAATGTCAGTTAGAAGGTGGAGAATCCCCAGTCCTTGGTCCTCGTTTTGGCGCTAACTACGTCATGAATGTCAATTAGATCTCGCCTTAGTAAATTATGAACCTGGGACTTGTTGGTTTTGAAAACGGCGCCATATAACGTTGTTCGTAACTCCTCAGCCATCCGCTGGTTGCCTTGAACGTCTCTTCAACACCGAATGTCCAAGAAATTGCCTTGGTTTTCTCGCAGATCAAAGGCGCGTCAGGAATCTGGTACTTGTTAAGGACCCAGAATATGAATTGCTTTTTGGCTTGGTTTCAAAAGGGGCGTCGTGCGACTAGGCTAATGCTTTTAATGACAATGTTTGTAATTTGCCGGTTGGGAACCGCTTGTACAGGGTCTGAATGCTCTACTTGATCGAGACCGCAACTCTTTTTTTTTTACTGACGTATCACCAGACCTAAGGGATATCCGTCCAACCCTTTCCATATTCCTGGAATGATTTGGTGCATTCTGCAGTGATGTCTCACAGCGGAGTGCAGTTCGTGAGAATGCGCCGCGACTCTCAAGCCTGTCTTCCGTGCTTAGCGTTTGACAGCGCCCTGTGTGCACGCAAAAATGCCGACAACCTTTTCTTCATTGCTTGCATGTTGAGCCTGTCTCCGTAGTTACCGGTCAAGATGTGCCTCGCAATGTGGTTCTCTTCCCAAGTTCGATATGCGGTCAAACAGTAGGGTGGGCTTTGTGTTGCGGGTGAAATGTGCAACTGCACATAGGGGCACCTAGTGCCACCTAGCGTGTCCGATATTCGCGATCACTTGCTTATAGCCGTTCTGGATAATCGCAGAATTCAAGCATTCCTTCTTCCATACTGCAGCCGCCGCGGTGGCTGAGTGGTTATGGCGCTCGGCTGCTGGCCCGAAAGACGCGGGTTCGATCCCGGCCGCGGCGGTCGAATTTCGATGGAGGCGAAATTCTAGAGGCCCGTGTACTGTGCGATGTCAGTGCACGTTAAAGAACCCCTAGATGGTCGAAATTTTATGAGCCCTTCACTACGGCGTCCCTCATAGCCTGAGTCGCTTTGGGACGTTTAAACCCCCCTAAAACCAAACCAAACCTTCTTCCATACTGCGTCCAAAACCAATGTTTACGTGAAATAGAAGCATTCGGATGCGCATTTATGAAGTGGTTCGATTTCCTCCGCTATCGCAGAACGTTTCGCGCTCCTCGCCTTTGCCGGTATTGCACGGAATCTTCAGTGACATCCGTAGCGCATTTTTCAACTGCATGGCTCAGTTGAGCGCGTGACAGTGTGTGGCTGGGAAAAGTGACAACCGTTTTGAATAACTCTGGAATAGACGATCAATTAATGAATGGCACTTCGACGGAGCGTCGTGTCATTACAGGCCACCCAGAAAACACCACGTATTCATGCTGTCTGCAACTCCTCCCTGCTGAGTTAGTTACCTGCAGTTTCGGACTTCCCTGCGCTGCACAGAACTGACAACCGTATACGTGAACCGACTCGAGAAGGTTTCGCTGCCCTAGGGGGAGAGCCTATACTGCCAACTCCGTAACGCAACCCTGAGAGCCATAGGTGTTGATGTATTGCAAAGTGTCGCTGGCGGCAATCCTGCTGGCGTCGGCGTGCATCAGAACGTCTTCGCCGCTTATGATTTCTTGTTTTTCCACAGCCGGAGACTTAAGCGCATCAACTATTTGTGCTGCCGGCAGAGGTGGACTTGTTGATTGTCTTTCTTCCGGCGATCGAAGCGCCGCCTCATTTCTGCGGGAAGTAACGAGGATCGCCCGCGGAGCGGTTGCTCTTTGACAGCGTTGTTTGAACGATGAGCGATAGATGGCGCGAAAAGGCGGCAGACAAAAATAAATAACAAGGCCGCCGTTGCTTTCGATTAAGCAGATGGCCGGGCATTGCGGCAGTGCGCAGAAGACGCGGGCCGCTGCGTGTTTACTTGATTCCATAGCTCGGCTGCTCTATCATCGCTGGGATGCCGTTCATAATTCGTGGCCTGCAGCGCCAGCCCGGATCCTCGCTCCTCCATGAAAGGTTTATCAAGGTCGATAATTTTGACGCCCGTCGTTCGAAGTCGCCGCCACGATTGCTCGCCCCTCTCGAGCGCACGCAGACGCGCCGCCACTATAGCGGCGGTCGAAGGCGGGGGTCGCATGTCTTGTCCTGAAAACATGAAAGCTTGAGAGCATGCAACAGAGCGCCCAACGCAGCCGCCATTCGTGCGTGGCCTTTTCGGATCCCTTGTTCTTCGCTAATCGCATAATAATGGGCTGCTTCCCGACGTAGAGGGCGGAAATTTCGCGTTTCTTTTTCTTATTTCTTCTCCTCAACTTTCCGAGGCCGATGCTAACGACGGCCACTATGACGAAGGAAGATAATTTCCCTTCCGTCAGACCGCAGCATTTGGCGCCGCTTAACAACGGCTGATTGGTAGAAATTGATTATTGAAGTGAGTAACTTGCGCATGTGACGTATACTGTGTTGAACGCGGTGGCAGTGACAGGTGAAGAGGTGGTTGATACTGTGTCTCGCATGTGACAAGAAATTGAGAAATACCCTTTGCCAAATAATGTCGTGAGCACCCGTGCTAGGTGATGCTAGAATGTGCTAGGTTGTTCGCGTGGTCGATGTGGAAGGCAACGAACGTTTAAAATCGCTTTATCCTACCTGTATACGTAACCGGCAGTGCACGGCATGGAAAACCGTATGCCTCACCGACCGATCTGCACACTGCAGAAATCGTGTCATGACACGAGCAGAAATTGCCAAAATGAGTTTCGCGTGCGCGCATAATGCCATTATCGTTACAGTTTCCAGATGACAGCCTCTATCGCCACGGGAGTCACGTTTGTCGACGTCAATATCACCGGTGTTTAACTATCTTCTATCACCGCCGAATCGGTTTTACAGTTCACTATCTTCAGCGAGCACTTAAGGCAGCTGAGGAAAATAAAACCGCTTTTCTCGGTATTTTTTTTTTTCTGACACTCGCGCTCACCTTTCGCACGGGCCACTGTAGCTCAGCGGTTTGAGCGTTCGGCTGCTGAGTCCGAGGTCTCAGGATCGAATCGCCGGCCGTAGCGACACCGATTCGATGGAGGTGGCATGCAATAACACCCGTGCGCTATGCGACGTGAGAGTGCACGCTGTAGAACTCCAAGTGCGTTTATTTTTCTTGCCTCCGCTATGCATCGTTCATGGTTCATGGGCAACGTATCATTCCAATATTTAGCCGCCGCGGTGGCTCAGTGGTTATGGCGCTCGGCTGCTGACCCGAAAGACGCGGGTTCGATGCCGGCCCCGGCGGTCGAATTTCGATGGAGGCGAAATTCTAGAGGCCCATATACTGTGCGATGGCTGTGCACGTCAATGAACCCCAGGTGGTTGAAATTTTCCGGAGCCCTTTACTACGGTGTCCCTCATAGCCTGAGTTGCTTTGGAGCGTGAATTGGTTGGTTGGTTTTTTGGGGAAAGGAAATGGCGCAGTATCGGTCTCACATCTCGGCGGACACCTGAACCGCGCTATAAGGGGAGGGGGAAGGAAGGAAGAAAGAGGTGTCGTAGTGGAGGGCTCCGGAATAATTCCGACCACCTGGTGATCTTTAGCGTGCACTGACATCGCACAGCACACGGGCGCCTTTGCGTTTCGCCCTCATCGTCCCATAAACCAAACCAAACCATTCTATAACTTACCGTATCGTACACCTTCTCTCTCGTGCTTCCGCCGCGGGGAGGCGGCCCAGCTTGCAAAACATTGGCGGCGACGTACACGCGATGGAGAGCAAAGGGCCACAACCGCAGGCGCCGAAAACGGCGGAATAGATTCACGCGATCGAAGCTACGCGGCACGGTTGCGTTCGGCCGTCCCGGAGAGGAGGCTGAAATACGGTGCGTGGCTTTGACAGCTCAAATGTGATTCTTTATACTGCCTCGCGGCTCTCCCTTATACTCTTCCCGCCTTTTGTGTCCTAGAACTTCGACGTTTTCTTGTTTTCATTTCGGATTTTCATCTGCCCCTGTCGCTTACAGCCAACTTCTGGCGCTGGTTTTGTTCAGCGTATTTGCGCACTGTGTCTCAGCGCCCACGAAGCTTTCATTTTCGCAATGCGCTACAATGCGTCGCTACGTTACGCAACACGTTACTGTAGCTTCTCTCGAGAACGCGTGAGCACGGGTCCTTATGCCTTATACTGGAAGGCTTTTTACGCTGTTGGCCAGCGCTGGTTTTTCGCCGCATCTTTTAGCCAAGAACTTTTGTGGCGCTTTGCTGATAGCGTCGACCGTTCTCTCGTCAGCTTTCGCCTGGCCCTGTTCTCCCAGCGACGCTTTTGAGAATTGGCCGAATCCATTAATTTAATGAAGATCAACGTGGTAGCTCACTGGTTATGGCGACCGGCTGCTGGCGCACGCACACAACTTTTTCTCTTCCCAACTACTTTATTTTCCCGATTTATTTGCCTGAAAAGGGTGTGTGCCTGGAAAGAGCTATTTCGGGTTTTTTAGAGGCGCTTCGGTGTTCTGGGATTTTGAGGAAGAATCCACCGGTGTTGCGCTCCCACGTGCTTTTCCTTTTATTAACTGCGTTCAGGTGAATAGCCACCCGAGTCTTGGCCGATCCCCCAGTGTGGGTATGTGCCATCTTTTGATAGGCTAACAACAACAACATTCCGTGGCGCGTGCAATAACAGGCCAAGTAAGCGGCTCCACGTGGCCATGTTTATTTCCGTCTGAGCTCTCCTTGCGCGCGCATTTCGTTAATAATTCAGCGCGGGCGTCATGTTAACAATTCATGCTGCTAGCGCGCTGTGCTCGCACGGGGCGCCCTCGACCCCGTGTGCATAATGCGCCGTTCTGTCCCGCGCGAATGCGGCGTTTGCCTACGACCCGTTAATCATTTGCGTGTTCGGCCTAGCTTGTAATTCACTTTCCCTCTGCACTCCGCTGCCTGAACCCTCTACTTGTCCCCACTTAACCGCCTCGTTCTCCTAGCGTGAATTAGCGTCTTCCGCGCACTGCTCTAACAGCTTTTCGCCAGTTTGTTGCCCGCGGACGAGATTTTCTTGCATAACAATGACCGTAGCGAGGGAAGGGCTTAAAAGAAAGTCTCTGCGGTGCGCACCGCGGAAAGCTAGCTTTCAATGCTGCGTTAAGCTGTTGACGCGGTGGCGACAAAAAAATTTCTTGCGGTTTAGCCTTGCTAAGCACGGAGTGTTGTGAATAATAATAATTGGTTTTTTGGGGAAAGTAAATGTCTCGTATATCGTTGGACACCTGAACCGCGCCTTAAGGGAAGGGTAAAGGAGGGAGTGAAAGAAGAAAGGAAGAGAGAGGTGCCGTAGTGGAGGGCTCCGGAATAATTTCGACCACCGGGGGTCTTTAACGTGCACTGACATCGCACAGCACACGGGCGCCTTAGCGTTTTTCCTCCATAAAAACGCAGCCGCCGCGGTCGGGTTCGAGCCCGGGAACTCCGGATCAGTAGTCGAGCGCCCTAGCCACTGAGCCACCGCGGCGGGTAAGGATAAGTGTAAGGGTATGGGTAAGGGTAAGTGTTGTGCAAAAGCACGTTTTAAGCGACACCGTATGCAGCTTGTTGGCTCGAAAAGCCGTCGGTAGTGTAGTAGTCGGAACCGCTTGTCGGAAATAATCGGAGGACTGCGGAAAAAAAAAATCTTATCATGGTAATTTGTGGTTCTAGTGATTGGTGATTGATTGGTATGTGATTTGCGATGACGAGTTAATGAATCATTGTAATTGAATGATTAATTAAAGAAATGAGAAAAATTGAAAAAGGGGTCAGAGGTGTCAAAATGCTCAGAATGAAAAAGCCGATGCTTGATGATAGTAATGAAGTGTGGAATTGATCAATTAATTGAAACAATTGGGAAAAAAATGAAAAACGCTTTCAAAGGTGCTTCCAACGGGCACGGCGTCGCGCCGAACGGGCGATGGAGTTCCATGGACTCCCTAGCGGCGCTGCAACACGCTGTCGCGTTCCACTGTCGCGAAGCTTAAGCGTCCTCCAATTCTTGAAAGCGCGATTGAGGTGTCCGCTGTCCCAGGTAGCTGGACGAGGCCACTAATCGCGCCCGTTGGACTAAAGCCCTTTAAGACTCCAGCCCCGAGCAATTGAGCAGGGCTGCCTCCCATTCCTTTCGGGAAGGGAAATGTTTGAGGGACGGGAAGGATTCTCCTGACAGGCCCAAACCACGTGGAGGTTATCGGACACTTCCAACTCTGACTGCTTACTGCTCTAGTTCTGTCTTTCTGCGAAAACGTTCTCAACGCAAACGCTAGCAGCGCACATCTATCTGTCACTACCGCCACGTAGTTCAAAGCGCGATTGAGGTGTCCACTCACCCGAGGAGCCAGTTATGCGCGCTTCCTTTCCTTTCGGAACTTGTGCGCACAGATGGAAGCTGATGAAGACGACGACGTGCAATGCACAGCGCGAGAGTCTGTTGCAGTTCAACGCAAGGCGTGATTGGCTGCGGCGGTAGCATAATGGCAGTAATGAAAAAAAAAAGTGGTGATAGCATAGTGCTCTCGTGCAGTGGCCAGCGAAACTGATCATTTCGCGCCGCCGCGGGTTCGAAACTTAGTCGCGGCAATATTTCTTTTATTTCTGCACGTATCCGAGAGGCTTGAGACAGGCATCGGCGTTTCCGGGATTGCTAGGGAAGTACATGGCTTTCGCACTAAAAACCGTTCGAAGTACGGTTGGCTTAGATATCTCCACGTCGTTCGCGGCGTTGTGTCGCTGGCCCGCTTCGCCGCTCGCCCTCCCACTCACTACCCGTATTTGCGCGGAAACGTTATTCTTTCCGTGTATTGTGTGTTAGCCGTCAGCTCCTCTCCTTCTTCACGGGCTACCAGAGCTACCAGGGGCTGCCAATAAGAACACATCGCGCGGGAGGCTACAGATATATATGGCTGTGTGGTTTAAGACGTCGGGAAACGAAATCTGATGTGCGCTGTCGCTGGTTCACATCCCGCTCGGGGCTTAAGTTTTTTGTTGTTTTTCTTCTGCTGACTACTGTTGTGACGTAAACGTGCGGTTTCCGGACGATTTTTGCCTCAATTCGCGTAGAATGGGCGCTAAAAGCACCTCATATGCTTAAAAAACGCCATGCCAGAAATGAAGGCACATGCTTAGTGTTATCGTATTTCGCTTTCTGCGCTGTTTTCAAGCGGGATATACGGTTTACTTCGATTCCCATCGCTTACGCATGATAGTAAAAAATTTAAAAAAAAGCGCCACTGAAGGAGAAGGATTCGCGTTTGACGTGTTATGTATGCGTGAGGTCTTGCGGATTGAGAGTCACAAAGCTCCGCTTTTCCACTCTCAATTTGATGGTCGCCCCGTCTGTCTGTATAGCCGTCGCATAGCTACACACTTCGGCCTTTGAACCAAAACTTTGACTTCCGGCTTTAATGGCAACCGATATAATTCTCCTGCATCGTCACGTGCCGGTATGAGTAAAGCTTTAACTTGGTGCGCGACCGGGATTAGCAGCTTCCCCGCTTTCAGTTTGCCTTAGCGGCGTCGAGCTGCTAGCGTCGTCTGCTTTTCTTTTCGGTTGCACTTCGCATTCGTTCCGCCTGCTGCCTAATCGAAAAGGGGCGAAGATCAAAGCGACACTGGAGCACCGGTCTGGAGCTCGTTTGAGCGGCGACGTAGCGCGTGCCTTCCCTGTCTGGGCGCCTGTGGGAGGAGCGGCAGTCGCCCTCGTTGTTCTAATGAGTCCGGGCTGCACCCTGCGTCCTCCTTTCGCCCAGCGCTTCTCCACTGGCGAGCGTACGGTGCGCAGAGAAACCGCGTCGCCGCTTCGTGTTCCTCTGTGGGAGCTCCGCAGTGGACTCGCCCAGAGGGAGATAAATAAAAAAGGAAAGGGAAAAAAATGTTGAGCTTGTTGTACTGCGTGTTGTGTGTGTGCAGTCCGCCAATCCTCTTCTCAGTGCTCGGCTCCGGTCCGCTCCGCTGACGAGGAAGATAACGACGTTTCTTTTGCGAAGCCGGTCTGACTCCGCCAGCGGAGGACTCCCAACAGCAGGAGTACACGTTGGAAACGCGAGCCCAGTTGGGTGCGCGAACTGTTCCTCAGTGACGGGCCAAGCTTTTAACGTGGAGCATGGGAGCTGTTTTTTTTGCTGGGAATTCGTGAAGGCAGCCAAGAACTGCTGGGATGCTTGAATCGAAACGGACTCGCAAACATATGTACAGAGCGAAAAAGAAGAAAAAAAAATGTGACGCGGACAGAGTTGCGCGTGTGTCTGTTATTTAAATATTTTGTTCCTCGTTTTTCGTGCTATTTTCCACCTAACTTTCGAGCTTCCACCAGCCGGATTAAGTCAACATATTTTTCCCGAACCAGTATTTATTTGCTTATTTTCAGGAAGCACAGCTGCCATCGCCATTTTCACAGGACTTCAGCATAGCGTTTTTTTTGTTCGATTTTTTTTTCTGTCTGCGAACGCCCCGCTAATTCATTTGGCCCTGCCTTGCTTAGATTCCGTTGTGCTTTCTAACACTCCCACTCGCCGTGATTTTCCATCTCCTAATGAACAGGCGCCGTATGCTTGTGTACTTAACGGAGCTACGCTGGGCAAAGTGAAGTCTTTAATCACCCTGGAGCGCCATCGCCGTCCGGAATGCGTGTTTAAGCTGCGTGCCGTAACAGAATAGGACTGTAATTTGATGAGAAGGCTGCTGAGGTGTATTGGCCCCTACAGTGTGGACGATATGCGCATTGTGAATTAAACGGAATTACAACTGCGCAACAGAACCTTGGAAGATTCCCTGCCCCTACAGCTGTCGTTGATGAAAGCTACCTGTTTGCTTGTGACGCAGAGGTCTCTAGCGTACATACCATACTCCTCTGTAATAGTTTCCATTACCCCCCCCCCCCCCTTTTTTTTTGCATTCTCGTGGGGGCTCAGTTCGCTTGGTAAAATTTCTCCTCACAGTTAAAGCCTTACACTACGAACAAAGTTTGATTACCTGAGCGTAGGACATTGATTGAGCGTACTCTATCTATGAACGTATATGGAGAGGTGGAATAGGGTAGTTAGGATTGATTGGAATAGTGTTTTGTCGGAGAGAGATTGTTTCAGTACCGTTTTGCGCATCACTCAGCCACCGTGCCAGCTAACTATGGTTTCATGGGCCGTTTTTCATGACTCGCAATATTGTCTTGGTTCGGTGCCAATGATGGTTTTGTACAGATTGCTTGCGTGTTCATTGTAGCGTCACAGTTTACATGCAATTAGGATTGCAGTATACGCTGCGTTACTGTCTTCTGTGCATGCTTTGTTTTTGAGTCAACCCTGATTGCTCCGGCCTTCATGGCCACTGCACAGCTTTTATTCCTTCTCGGTCATTTGCAGGCATTTTAATTACGACTACAACGCTGCCCACCGTTTGCCAGCCATTGCAGAGAGTGCATTGTGCGCACGACACTCTGGGCGAGGGCGCGAGCGCTCAGTACGGATAAGGGCTGCCGAATATCTTTGATTAGTGCCGCTAGTATAAACTGCGCCCGCGCGCCATCGATTCGCCCTTCCCCTGCTCCACCCTCGCAGCTTCTCTTCCGGGGCATCTCAAATTGGCGGGCGCCGTTAAACCGGCCAAGGCGGCCAGAGACGGCCAACATTCGGAGCCACTCCGAGTGCTGGTGGCCGCCTGTTTGATTACTTCGCGCTGGAATAAGGCCTGGAATTAAACTTGCACAGGAATGCACGCGCTCGCCTTTCTGACCTGACCCCCCTTGGCTCGGCTGAGGCGCAGGGAGGGTAGTTATGATTAAACGCCACGCCGTTAACTGCTAACGCGCGTGGTGGCGCCTGCATGACGTGTACCGTCGGAGATGGTCGGCCATAATTCGGGCGCCTGTTGGGCGGCGCCTGCCTGCGCCATCCCGCGCCAATGCGCCTGCTCATTCGCCGACGGCGAATGGCCGAGGCTTGTTGTGGTCGCCTGTAACTAGAAACGGTCAAGTCCGGGGGAGATGAAGGGAGGGAAAATCCTTCGCGGGCGCTTGGCCTTCGAGTTTTTTCGACGCGCATCGTTACCGATAACGATGTAGGACGCCAGCTCTGCCGCCGGGACACTTGAGGCAAGAGATTCGGTCTCGACAAACTCGCGCTGGAAGTTTAACGAGCCAGTTCGGCGCCGAGGTTAGCACTGGCATGAAACTATAGTTGATGCTTACGACGCAGCTTTGTACGGTGTGGGCGTCGACTGGACAGTTTCGCGCCCCGAAATCTTTAGTTTAGCGCCCTGCGCTGCACATCGCTGCGTCGTTGTCTGGTCACCTTTTCTGGCTCTGTCTACAGTCACTGTTTTCGTTCTTTATACTAGACTGAATCCGGCGCCATGCTCCTTGTGGACGTCGTCCCGGGAACAGGTTTTGTCGTCGGTTTCGCCGACAAGCCGGCCGGTCTTCTGTCGCGCGATACTGTTGAAGAATTGGCCGGGCTCACGTGATGTAGCGCGCCTACTTCGTGCTTCCGCTTTCTCGGCCTAAGAAGCGCGCTTCAAGACGGTTTCAGCACTGTTACGACTGTCTTGAGTTCCGACCAATGCGACATCGGTCCACGGATCCGGCCCAACTCAGCATTACCGCGCTGCGGCGCCGCCACCTTTTGTTACTAATAGAAGCAGACATCATGGCGTGGGAGTCGGGGGGAAGTGTCGCGGAGCAGGTTTTGCGAATAAACCGAGTCCATCCTTTCTGCATATTAAGATTGGCTGTTGTTTTCGTTGAGTACGTAGGCGTGTCCTGTTGCTGATGAGCACCTCTGTCATTCTCTATCCGTATTCAGTGGATTGTTTTTTCGAACCTGTTTTGGTAATGGCCGCTGGTCCGTCGACCCATAGTTTATGTTTCCGCGCTGACGAATTATACACTTCCCGTTCATTGCGCCAGCATCGCTTCGCCCCGCGAGAAACGGCCCCTTCGTCGCGTTCGTCTTATTAGCGCAACGTCTCCAGCGTTTCCCCGCGGGCAGAGAGACGGAAGGGTCTCGTTGAAAATGAGCTCGTCTCCCCTCCACTCGTCTTTTCTGTCACCGCCTAACGAAATCCCCCGCTCTAATGAAATGAGCCTCGACGGCGGCTCGGTCGACATTTGGCCGCTCTCGTCGCCGGTGCTGCGATAATTTTTCTGCTCCTCAGCCGTGAGACTGTCGGCGCCCGTCGCCGCCCCGGCCGCGTGCTGGCCGGCAGTTCGGTGCAGTGCGGCCCAGCGCTGCTCTGCGCTCGGTTCTGCAGGAGCCGAAGAAGGGCGCAAGGCATAAGAGAAAGACAGGGATGGTGATTTTAGTCTGCAACTTTTTTTTTTTTGCTGCATGTTGTTGTAAAATGTGATTTCGCACCGGTGTAACTAAAGCATGTTGTCAAGCAGAAATGTAACGAAGACGCCCCCCTTGCAGCGTGTGTCCGTGGCAGCGGCCAGGATTTGTACTGGTCATCTCTCTCGTGGTGGTCAGACACCTGGTAGCGGGCGTTGTCTCGGGCAGTTTGATATATGCTGCACAATAAATGGTCTCACTCTCCTCAAGAGGGGAACGCGAGGAGGACAGCACAAACAGGCACTTGTATTTTTTTTTCTGCGATTGTCCTTGTTGCCTCACTCCGGCTCGTCCTCATTGCGTCACTATCTGTTTTGAAGGCCGACGCTTTATATACGCATTAATAGGCGCGCGCAACCGATAACAATTATGCGAGTGCGACAAGCCGGTAACTCTTGGTTGTCAGGAAATGCGCTATTTTTTAGAACTAAAAAGAAAAAGCACGAATATCAGTGCGGACAGTGCCGCTGAACTGCGTGCCGTCTTAGTAGATTTATTTTTCTTCAAGTGTTCTGGGAGAAAAGAAAATGGCGACAGACACATTGTGAGCGCTTCAGGGCTTCTTGTACCTCCCTGGCTTTGTGTCGTGTACGATCGAGGAGCAAGTAGCTCGCAGCGAACCACCTGAGATCGCTGCTGCAATCGAAATAAGCGCTTCTGGCCACGGGAGGTCGAAAGGGCATTTGAAAGATGCCGACGGTGTAGTTGCACACGACCTGAGGACATCGCTTGACCACTTTGGCGCTTTGACCGACACTTCTTCGGGCTAATCCGTGGGCCAGTCTCTCAACATTAAAAGAAATAAAAAATAATGTGTATATTTATTTGTAACAGAAATTGAGTTTCTGCGTTTGTCAACCGGCGCAGAAATTCGAAGCATCCAATAAGCTGCATTTACAGCATGTTCATGGATGTGTTATGTTTTATGCGTGGAGAAGAACATTCGCTACCAAGCTGTATGACGCCGCCCCTGGAACAATGGAGGATGGGGATTAGGCGGAAAGCGGTCAACTTGATGTTTGTTGTTCGTGAGTTGTGACTGGGTACGATTAT
This sequence comes from Amblyomma americanum, assembly GCF_052857255.1. NCBI lineage: Eukaryota > Metazoa > Arthropoda > Arachnida > Ixodida > Ixodidae > Amblyomma > Amblyomma americanum. Next base: position 201,380,851 of record NC_135499.1, on the reverse strand, counting down.
GGAGCTTTTTTTTCTTTTCTTACATTAGGCGCAGCCTTTTGGGAACCCCGGTCGCGAAAGCCAGTTCCTCGGCGTATGGCGAGAGAGGAACTGCGTTATCTAACGCTCCGGCGCACGCAATTTGTGTCCGCAGGTAGCGACGTCGTGCGCGCGCTGCCGCCTTCGTCTCGCGGGTCGCCGCCTTCTCCCCGCGGCCGCTGTCGCCTATACTTTTCCTTGCCGGCCGCCCCGACTGGCGGGGATGAATAACCGACCCGAGCAAGAGCACGGTCCACCCCCATCTCGACGACGAGCGCTGATTTACGACCCCGTCCCCGCTGTCGCCGCGAGCCCCGGGTTCGTTATTGGGCGCAGCGCAGTGGAGCGCGCCG